>NC_044000.1:26256520-26294020 GCF_902150065.1 Myripristis murdjan
GAGACAGGCAGGCAGACAGACAGGTGGCAGGACAGTAGATCACTGGGTTACAACAGGTATGTGGCCATATGGCACGCTGTGTGTGTGTGTGTGTGTGTGTGTGTGGCGGGGTGTTGATCATGTGATCGTGAGCAGAGGAGCCAGATTGGCCGTCTGATTTGTCTCGGTGTTCTGTGGTTCGTGGTGCATTCACATGTTGTGGGAATAATCCGTGACTTGTCTGGAGCCCCTGCAGACCTGACGTTGTTCTGCTGGTGGGATTAGATAATCCCACTCGTCTCCAGCACTAAATTACTTGTTCCAGAATTTTCTTGATTCAAATGTCAAAAAAAAAAAAAAAAAGAAAAAAAATCCTGAACAAAGTGGAACTGAACAGGAAACACGTGGGATTATTAGTTTTTTCCAGTCCATCCATCATCCATCACCCATTTTGTAGATAGATCCAGGTCAAGGTCGCCATGGCAACAGGGCAGAAGAGCAGCATCTTCCCCTGGTTCCTCCTGGGAATCCCCACATGCTCCCGGGGCATGCTGGGAAATGTAGTCCCTCTGGCTCGTCCTCTCAAGCACACCGGGTGTCGCACCTGGTGCTCAGTCCACAGGGAGGCAGTGTGTGTGTGTGTGTGTGTGTGTGTGTGTGTGTGTGTGTGTGTGTGTGAATGTGTGTGGCATCACCAGGGGACGTTTTGTGGTTTTTATCTCCCGACTAGAGGAGCTGCATCCTGTACGTCAGCACGCCGCGCTGCCCTTTGACCCCTGAGCAGATTTGTGTGATTTCAAGAATTTAAATACAAGAACTCTGACGCCCATCCAGGTTTTAAAGGTTAATTCCCCTCAAATCACTGACAGCAGGCGATCAGTGATGCCAGAGCGACGGCTGATTTCTAGACTGAGACCAGATGTTGGACACCATCTCCACCTCTGGACGTCCAGTGGTTCAGTTCCTGGGTAGCATTTCCTGTTAGCTTAGCATGAAGACTTGAAGTCTATGGGAGTGGTTAGCCTGCACAGTGGATCATGTGGATCTGAAATACATGACTTGAACTTAAAAAAAAGGGTACCGGATATTCCTGTACGCTAACAAGCAGCTCAGGCCCCGCCCTCACCAGCAGCTCAGGCTCCGCCCTCACCAGCAGATCAGGCTCCGCCTCCACTAGCAGATCAGGCTCCGCCCCCCACCAGCAGCTCAGGCTCCGCCCCCTCAGGGCTCAGTCACTCCGCAGATCAAATGGAAGCTGAATCTCTGATATGACCTGCCAACAGAATGAGGTGTGTGTGTGTGTGTGTGTGTGTGTGTGTGTGTGTGTGTGTGTGTGTGTGTGTGTGTGTTAATATTGACCAGTTAGAGCTTAAACTTTCCCTCCTCTACCCCTGAGCTAAAACACACACACACACACACACACACACACACACAGCGAAAAAAAGCCAACTGGTGGCATGGTGAGAGGTTCATGAATATTAATGAGGAGAACTCCAAATATGGGCGACAGAAAAGAGGTCAGAAATGTAGACTGGACCTGCGCGTGTGTGTGTGTGTGTGTGTGTGTGTGTGTGTGTGTGTGTGTGTGGTTGTGTGATTGTGAGTGTGTGTTTGTGTGTTCCATAGCCTGATGTGATGGAGCCTGTTCATCATCAGTTATCATCACCTGTCTCTCTCTCTCTCTGCCTGTCTGTCTGCAGGTCACCTGCAGCAGGTGGACATGTGCAGCTTCAGTTCTCTCGGCCGATTGGTCCGTTTCGGTTTCTCTGCCATGTTCGGCTTTGGGGGGCGGAGCTTAGCGCTGGCGGAGAAGAAAAGGTGGATGTCGTCATCGCGGCGGCGAGAGTACGCTCTGGTCAAAACACTGGCCAAACTGAGGTAACACACACACACACACACACACACACACACACACAAACACAAATGCAGTCAGACTAATAATACTTCCTGTTTCTGTCTGTGTGTGTCAGACCGGAGGAGTGTGAGCTGTCTTTTCTACCAGCGAAGAAGACAGACGGGAACCTGTCAGAGCAACGGTGGGAAGAACACACACAGACTCACACACACACACACACACACACACACACACTCACACATGCAGGATGACCCCTTCAGAGCTGTCCACCAGCAGTTTATTAACAGATGGTATGAGGTTTCATGATATGAGGTTCTGTGATATGAGGTTCAGTGATATGAGGTTCTATGATATGAGGTTCAGTGATATGAGGTTCAGTGATATGAGGTTCTGTGATATGAGGTTCTGTGATATGAGGTTCTGTGATATGAGGTTCTGTGATATGAGGTTCTGTGATCTGGTTGGTTTGCGTGATGCTGACGTCACAGAGCAGGAAGGAAACAGCAGAATAAACATATTAGGGATTTAAATGAAGTGATGTTGTGATGTTTGACTTCCTCAGAGACCAGGACCCGGACCCGGACCCGGACCCGGACCCAGAGCCAGGTGAGACAGGTACCTGTCTGTCTGACAGATGGAGAGTTGGTTACATTTCCTTTGTTCTCGTGAAGTGACATCATCATCAATACATCAATATCAAAATCATCACCTGATATCCCTTAGAAACAAGTTATTGATCCTCAGTGTGTGTGTGTGTGTGTGTGTGTGTGTGTGTGTGTGTGTGTGTGTTTGGATGCTGCAGAGGGGGAGGAGTCCTGGACGACCAATCAGGGCCTGTATCTCAGTATCAGCATCATGTCCATCCCCTGTCTGAGTCCACACGTCCCCCGCGGCCTGGCCCCCAACACCAGGTACTGTGTGTGTGTGTGTGTGTGTGTGTGTGTGTGTGTGTGTGTGTGGTTCTTCACTTAAACAGGAACTTTAAGAACCAGACTTTTGAAACTCTTAAGAACTTCATTTTTGTATTTTCTATGTTAACCTGAAGACGTGAAAAATAAAATCTGTAGAGTTCAGCACAGTGGGGCGGGGCTTATTTTTTTCCCAGCATGCTGATGGAAGTAAAGGCTCCGGTCACTGACCAATCACCTGCTGTGTCTGCTCCCTGTTTGTGACAGGCTGGCCAATGGCAGCGCAGCGCTGATCGCCGTGGGCAACACGTCCAGGTCAGAGTTCATCAGACACCTGAAGAGGTTCAGCAGCTCCAGCGGACAGGTGAGACCACACCTGTCTGAGCCGTGCAATGTGGATTATAGATCAGAGGGTTTCACTGTGGGGTCCAGGGCCCCCTGAGGGCCTTCAGGGGTCCTCAGCCAGGTCCTGTTAGAATGTGTGAGAGGTTTGTACCTTTCTCCTCCACACAGTTTAACCCTTTACCTGCTGGCTGGCTTCAGTCCAGCAGCTCCACTGAGTCTGAAAAGACTAACTGATCTGGTTTGTTGTCTCCTCGTCTGTCCCGCCTGCAGATTAGCCCAGTTTGTCCTGTCCCGTCCCGTCCCGTCCCGGCACGGCCCGGCCTTGCACTCTATCCCACTTTCTAAATATAGTGAAGCAGACAGGCTGCATCCTGATTAACCCACTTCCTGTTTCCAGTGAAACACAGAGAACAAGAAGCTGAGAAACACAAGATAAAACTGATCTAATGAAACAAGATCCATGAGATGAGGTCAAATAATAATAAATAGATAGATGAAATAAAAAGATTAAAGAACAGATAAGATGTAATATAATATTAAAACCAGATCACATCAAGGCTGGATCAGAATAAAGTTTCAATAAAAATACAGTAAAATAAAATGAAAAGTCATGATCATCACTGTGAACAACACTGGGATGAAGACAGGCAGCATGTGTGTGTGTGTGTGTGTGTGTGTGTGTGTGTGTGTGTGTGCGTGTGTGTGCAGGAGCGCTGCTGCCCCCTGCTGCAGTGTGGCGGTGCTGCAGGACAGGAAACAGGAAGGAAGCTGCTCGCAAGCTTAACAACAAGCTTAACGAGCGTCTTAACAAGCGTCTTAACGAGCAGCTTAATGAGCTTCCTGTCGTCCTGACCTGAGCTGACCCCCCAGCAGACTCTTCGTGACTCCGCCCCCCTCTCTCTCTCCACAGTTCAGCTTCTCATTCGTGGAGGCGCATGCCGTGTCGGCGGTGAGGCTCCGCCCCCGCGCTCTGACTGGCTGGCCCGAGGAGGAGAATGAGGAAGAGGGGGAGTCCAAAAGCACGCCCATCATCCAATCAGAGCGAGCCTTCCCCTGGAACATCGATGGGGAGCTGGTGGAGATCGCTAACGAGGTGCTCGTTAGGTAACACTGCAATATTATTACTATTAATTATCATTGATATTATGTAAGAAATGTGCCGCCTCTCTAAAGCAAGCTTATAGTAAGTAATACAAATAATAAATAAATACACTAAAATAACAACATAACAGCAAAAAAATAATAATAACACTATGAAGAACTTTTTGTTTGTTTGTTTGTTTGTTTTGATGGGGGGGGGGTTCCGAAACCCCACACGGCAAGTAAAATTCAAATTCATTTCAACAAACAAGTGAATCTGCTGAAGATTCATCGTCCAAACTCTGGACCCAGCTGATCAGCTGAGTCGCATTTCAGCATGTTGTTTTTATTTTTATTTTTATTTTTTTCTCTGAACTGTTCAGCTCCTCCAGACCGTGAAAATCAAATCAGATCAAATCAGATCAGATCAGATCAAAGCAGGTGGCTCTCAGAGGTAATGTCTCTGAAAGCCACCTGAGCTGTGGTGCGTTTAGGTTCCCTCAGACAGAACGGCCAGACAAACTGCAGCTGCAGTTGTAATTATTATAGCAGTAATAACAACAACAGCAGCAGCAACAACAATAACAATAATAATAATACCACTACTACTACTACTACTACTACTACTTCTAATAATAATAACAATAATGATGATGATGATGATGATTATCATCATTATTATTAATTCTATATATTGGGCACTTATCAAACAAAGTTAAAATGTTTCACAGAGAAAAAAAACAACAACACAATAAAACACCAGAATGGATGAGAAAATATTTTTTAAAAAATTGGCAAAATAAAAATTAAAAATAATCATGAAATTAAATACAAATAAATAATGTTTGGTTATTAATTTCTGTTGTAGAAATAACCCTAATAAGAAAACAATGTTTTATTTCTCTCATTCACAGCACAGTCTGTCTCTCTGTCTGTCTGTCTCTCTCTCTCTGTCTCTCTCTCTCTCTTTCTGTCTGTCTGTCTGTCTGTCGGTCGGTCTGTCTGTCTGTCTCGCCCGTGCTCTCAGTCTCAGACTGTCTCAGACTTGACCAATCAGAAATGTTGAGCTGTAAGCCCCGCCCCCCCGCGGTGGGGACGAGGCTGATGTTACATGGTGTTACATTTTATTTCATCATGTTACGATGAACTCCACACACAGATTCATCTAACTGTGTGTGTGTGTGTGTGTGTGTGTGTGTGTGTGTGTGTGTGTGTGTGTGCAGGGTCCACCCCGGGCTCATCACTCTGTACGGGGAGGACGTGGACGAGGCCGAGGAGCCCATCGTTTCCTGCAGCTGCATCTGAACCAGCAGGGGGCGCCACGCCGCCACTCCGCCCGCTCCCTCTGACAGCCGCTCTGGGGGATGACGGTTGCCATGGTGACCTGGACCATGTGAGGTGTTTTGGAGGCGGTGCGGCCGCAGAGCCGAGCAGCCGACCTGCCGCCTGTTTTATTGATCTGGATTATTTTAATCCAGATTTAAACCCAGATCTTAAAACAGATGAAGTATCTTCAGTGTCTTGGATTAACATGTTTAAAAAACAGAAACCAGAAACCCGACTCACTGCCACTGTTAAATATGAGTATCGATATAGATCTATAGAAGCCCCGCCCACTTCAGTGGTGCATTACTAATATTTCCATGGTTACGATGCTGAGATCTGCATCTCAAACCCCGCCCATTCATTTGATTGACAGGCCACACTAAGAAATGTGAACATGCCGTTTTCCGTCCCAAACGCAGAGTGTGGTGAATCTGAGGCGGCCATGTTGGAGGTTTTGGCTCAGCCGGGATCACATGACCGTTTACATCCAATAAAAAACAATCTGCTGTCCCCTGTTTCTGCTGTCAGGCCGCCATCTTCAAAGGTTTCCTCCAAAAGCTCCGTCTCTGCATGAGGAACGTTCTCAGGTTCCTCTGGACAGGAACCAGCCAGTTCTCCTGCTCAGTCTGGGACGGTAACCCAGGGAACCCAGCAGCTGCGTCTGCATCTCCGACTTCACTTTCTCCACCAATCAGAAGCTTCTTCTGGATTTACACACTGCCTTTTATCCAGGCTGTTTTTTTTTCAGGCAGCACCAGCTGTTCACTCTCTCTCTTTGCTTCAGGACTGAACAGTCAGTCAGAACACGATCAGAGTGGCGTTGCGGCCCAACGCAGCGTCCAGATCTCAGAGCTGCAGCTAAAGTACGACAGAGCCTTGAGGCGCTGCAGAGATGCCGCGGCTGCAAACTCTAAATCACACCGTCATCAGCAAACAGCTTTTCCAGCTGGGAGACTGAGCGTAAAAATCTGATGAGACAAACATTAATTATGTGCGAGGCAGGCTGTGATTGGCTGCAGGCTCACAGAAGCTTCTTACCGTCACTTAACAACATTAACCCGATGGTCTGACTCCGATGTGGCGATGCAGGTCAGACTGTGTGTTCGCAATGTTTCATCCAAATAGCTTTGTAAGTGAAAATGAAAATGATATAAAATTATGTGATATTATATTATATATACATATTATATAATTCTATATATGCAAAAAGTATCATTTCTACTAAAACAGTGAATGATATTGCAGTTGCAGTTTCTGTAAAAATCGCAATTAAATAATAAATAATTCACTTTTTTTTTTTTTTATGATGTCGTTCAGCCCTTGTTTGCACCCAGTTTTTCACAATATGGAGGGTCAGACAGGTCAAATACAGGAAGCTGACATGTTTGTATGTAAACAACATGTTGGCGTGTTGTTTATCTGAGAAACAACACATTAATGTTAACATGTTGTTAAAATGAGCATGTTTATGTGCAAACACGTTGAAAGACATTGACCTCAGTATTTTTGACCTGTTTGGCTCTCCGTATCGCGCCGTGCACGTGCATCCTCGTGCACGTGTGTGAAAACCCAGCAAGGAGTGTGTTTGCAGTCTGGAAACGCTTTTGTTCATTTGTACATTTTTGCAGTCAGTTTGCTTCACATTCATGTTTGTCTTTTATGTTCAGATGTCAACATGATTTTTTTTAGTGATTGTAAACACATTTTACATACAAATTCATATTTTACACCAGAAAACAGTTTTAGATTGTTTTGCATTCATGTTGCTGCTGTTTCCAGAGTTTTTTTTTAATGTGAAGTTGAACATACCTGCTCCTCCAGGCTCAACATGATCTATTAGTGTCCTGTTTACTTCATACTGCTTTCTTATGTCATGTTCATTTTTGCTTTGTGTGTGTGTGTGTGTTATGCGTTTTGTTTTTTTACATGGTAGATGAAATATTGTTTTTAAATTGTAATATGACACTGCTGTCTTTAACGATACTGTATTTTTACATAGAAGCTCTTATAACGCTCTATTGCTGATATTATGGCATTACAGCTACGACTGTGTGTTTTTAGAAAGTGCTGCTTTAATGAGCTCGTACGACACAGTGGGCAAACTGTGAGGATTTTTCTAGAGTTGAGAGTAAATGAGTCCCAGTGTTTTAAATAGAAAATCATTATTTTAATTAAAAAAAGCATTGATAAAAGCTTTGAGGCATCATTTCCATTCCAGTGCAGACTTGCATAAATTAAACAAACAAAAAAACATTTTGTCACTTTTTTACAGCAAAACACAGCCACACCTTTCTTATTTCAGCAATGACATCAATTTGTTGTGTAGAGGGGGACAAACCCAGCAGACACATTAAAGAGTAACACAGTCACATGGGGCAGAAATGGCTGCTGCGCTGCCCTCTACTGGCCACATCACTCCACCTCCACCTGCTGCCAAACTGTGTCTGCTGATCTGAACACACGTTGACAGCTGACAGTCTGCCCGCTCACACCTGGCAGTAACATCAGTCTCACCTGTGTCTCACCTGTGATCAGAGCTCACCTTCCTGCTCTGTACGCAGAGGAACACACATCATTTCAGACAGAGAGAGGCTGTGATGTCATGTTCACAGCAAAGCGGTTACAATGCACAATGAAATTCTTACTTTGCCAGTCCTCCTTCCACACAAACAGTACAAATAAAAAGTCATTTAACAGGCAGCAGGTGTATAACAGCAGCAGGTGCACCAGCAGCAGCAGGTGTGTAACAGCAGCAGCAGGTGCGCCCCCTGCAGGTGGACAGTTTGTGTTTTTCTTCATTGACCAGCTGTTTACACCTCTGATGCCATGTGGACAAAAGCGTCCCTGGCCTCTGACTGTGTCCTGCGACACACTGAGGACACACTGCTACTGCTCACACCTGAGCTGAGAGCAGATCAGGACGGAGGTTAAACAGGGTCCCTCTTTTCTTCCTCATCACATCAACACTGACCTCAGACGTCAGGTATGATGTTGACTACAAGCTTTCGTCCAAATCTGGAATCCACATCCTCCTCCCTGTCCCAGTCTGGGATCTAAATCCTGGACAGTTTTATGTTCTTGATTGTTTTGAAGCAAGAAGCTAACACAGGCGCACGTTAAACATGCAGCTGGCTGCTCTGAGATCAGTTTACCAGCAGAATCACCTCCATTAGTTTGATCTGTTGTCTTCGTTCAAGACGACAGCAAAGCTGTGAGGAGGAGAAGCATGGTGGGCCAAACACGCAGCTGTTAGCGGCTTGGCTTTTCAAACCAAACCCAGCTGGTTGACTCGGTGGCATTAGTAGAAATATTACACGGCTATGTTGAATACTTGAATCTGTTTGGTCAACTAAGACATTCTGCAGTTGGTCATTTCTAAATAACAGACCGTTGTCGAGGTCGTCGTCAAGCAGTGACCTCATCACCGTACCTGTTCATCTCAAATGAATGCTCTTTATTGATGAAATCTAGCTGCTGTGTGATGTAGGCTAATGTTAGCAAGCTAACTGCTGTGTGTTGTAGGCTAATGTTAGCAAGCTAGCTGCTGCGTGTTGTAGGCTTTGCTCTTACGTCAGACGTTGCTATGGAGACAGCGCTACAAGTGGTGTGATGAGCGGGACAGTGCACTCCAAGGTGCTCTGCTGCTGAAAAACAATCATGTTTGCAGACGATCCAGCTCATTTCTCAGCAGAAGACAGCCTTGTGGTGAATAATGTTTTTAAATGCAGATTTAATAAACAGCTGTAGTAAATGCTCTGGAAATGTTGCATCAATAAGTTGCTCTTGTAGCACCAACTTTCACACACCAGACAACTGTTGGGCAACACTGCAGTTGTTTTTATCCCTTAACAGCAGCAAGTTGCCATGAAGAGATCTGACAAATAATTGCGTTCGCAGACAATGCACCTTTTTTTTTTTTTTTTAATGAAAACCTTGTTGTGGATTCTGTCTAAATAAGAAATGATCTTTTTAAAAGTATTTTTAATTAAACAGTTGTAATAAATACTCTGGAAACGTTGCCTCAATAAGTTGCTCTGGTAGCACCAACTTTCACACACTGTTGGGCAACGCTGCAGTTGTTTTTATCCCTTAACAGCAACTAGTTGCCATGAAGCACCCAGACAGTTGCCACCTGTCTGTCTGACCCTGTGGTCCACCCAGTTGCCTGTTGTCAAGTCAGTTACCCGTCTGAGTTGCCCAATAAGTTGCCTATTAAACAATCCTGATCAGCAAATTACTCAAGCAATCAGCAAAGAGGACAACAGTCTGCCCTGTGTGTGTGTGTGTGTGTGTGAGTGTGTGTGTGTGTGTGTGTGTGACATCATCAGTGCATCAGAGTCTCGCTCAGCAGGCTAAAGGGCAAAACACATTTTCCCATAATCCCCTGCAGCAGGAGACGGGATGTTCTTCAGAACAGCAGAAGGCTCAGGAGCCAATCAGAGCCCAGGGTCTGCTCCCCCTGGGGTCAAAGGTCACCAGCAGGTCACTTCCTTCTGCTTTTCTCCAAGAGGAGTCAGAGTGAAGGTCGCACTATCGGTGATGTCACGTGTGATGTCACTTCAGAAGAAGCTCTCTGATTGGTCAAGGAGTTTTTAGTGGTTTCAGCATTTCCCTTTTTTGTCCTTCCTCAGTTCTGGGAAAACTTCCTCCATCATCCGTCACCCAGGTCAGAGGTCAGAGGTCAAAGGTCACAGATCACAGGTCAGAGGTTGTGTTAGGAAGTGCTCTCTGTCTTGTCGAGTTTAGGAACGTAGTCCCAGCTGTCTCTCTTATACTCCTCCTTCTGGAACTCCCTCTTAAAGAAACCAGCCTGAGAGACAGACAGGCAGGCAGACAGACAGGCAGAGAGAGAGACAGCAGAGACTGAACTGTTTGTGTCATAAGTTGTCAGTGAAGCTCCTGAGAGTTTTCATTATTCATTACCAGTTTATTGTTGCACACATGAGCAAAGAGTTATAATGTATCTGCTCCATCTGTCTGTGTGATGTTTGTACATGTTGAACAAATGATTTATTAAAGGTTTACAAATCATCAGGTGATCATTAACAGATACTGAATGTAGTAAATAAAATGTTATGATGTGTGCAACATTAAACTGTTGACTAGTTTACTGTGTAATAATTAATAATTTACAATAATATTATTAATTATCAATTCATTGTTTGTTAACTGGAAAATAACTATTAAAGTTTAATTAACTATCAATTCACTGTTAATTAATGATGATTATTATAAAGTGTGACCATTTTATTAAGGACACCATGTTTTAGATGACATTAATACTACCAAAACTACTACTACCACCACCACCACCACTACTACTACTACTACTACTACCACTACTAGTCCTACTACCACCGCTAGTACTACTACTACTACTACTACTGCTACCACAACAACTGCTACTAGTATTATTACTACTACTACTACTACTACCACTACTACTACTACTACTACCCCTACTGCTAGTACTACTTCTTCCACCACAACTACTACTGATACTACCAATAATAATAATAACAATAAGAACAATAAGAACAGTGTTACCTTCCACAGGCAGTAGATGAGAGCAGCCAGGATCAATAGACCCAGAACTAAACTGATGATAATGATGAAGACTTTTACCACTGCTGAGGGCTTCTGGGTAAAATGAGCCTCAACCACCACCTACAAATATACCACATAGAATATACAGTCATGAACACCACATAGACTGACCTGTCATTCCCACCTGCACACACATTAAAGCACTTTTAGCCCATCATTATTATTATTGTTGTTGTTGTTGTTGTTGCTGTTACAGTGGACAGACAGTAGAATAAAAAAACTGCTCCAGTCTGATATTCTGATATTTTAATTTGTGATTGAAATCCAAAAGTTTTGTTTGCAAGTGGCAACATCCACAGTCACAGTGCAGCAGCCGTTCCTCACACTCCTGTCCAGCAGGTGGCGCTACTGCCATGAGATTAGAGCTGTGGGTGTGGCCAAGCTGTCACTCCGATTCAGGCTGGCCAATAGAGATGCGTCTTACATCTTTCAGCATAAGCCCCGCCCACCTGCTTCAGCTCAACATCAAATAAACTCTTGAGACTTACAAACAAAGTTTCTGATTTGCATTTGAGCCATAAATTTATTTCACTTGCAGTAAAACATAATTTGATCTGTTTTTTGATGGCAAACGTTTTCTGTTTGAAAGTATAATAAAAAAAAATAACAAAAGACTCTCCCTAAACACACGGTATCACATGTAAAGGTGACTTTAGATACTGAGAACAGATTTGAGGATTGTTCTGCTGGTGTTTGAATCGCGTGACTTAACGTTAAAAGGCTCACATGATCCTTCTTTTGGATTTTCCCCTTTCCTTCATGGTGTCACACAGCTGGAGGTGAACTGAAACATCAGATGTCCTGAACGTGAAGAACCAGCAGTCTTCTCAGCGGTTCTGGAAGGTTCCAGACGCTTTTGGAAGGTTCTACATGATTTTATGTGATTGCAGATAGGCTGTTCTAGGTGCTTTGATGTGGTTCTGGAGGGTTCATGTTGTTGTAGAAGGTTCGAGTTGGGTTTTACAGGGTTCCTGAAGGGAACGGATGCGGTTCTGGAAGGTTCATGGAGGGCTGCTGAGGGTTTGTTACCTGAGCTGGCGGGCGTTTCTGGACCAGGATGATGCGAGGATCTTCTCTGGGAGACACCAGGACAGCTGTGCTCTCCAACTGCATGATGCCATGACGACCCTGCAGACAGACAGACAGACAGACAGGCAGTTAGGGCTGGTGGACAGTGTGGGATCAGATTGAAGCTTTGTGGCCTTCGGTTTGAGGCCCGTTGTTTGAGGGCGGGTCCTGTTGCCAAGGCAACAGTCCAACCTGTTGGCTGATGTCATGGCGTCAGCAGGCGGCCCATCTCTACCAGGGAAGGCCGGACGCACGGCCGCTGGAAAATATTGTCTGTCATCGCAGCAATCTGACAAATTGAGTTAGAGATTCCAACAAAACACAAGAACGTCCACAAACGTCTCTGCCGGCTCGTTGAGGCCATGTGACTCACACACACACACACACACACACACAGTGTGTGTGTGTGTGTGTGTGTGGTCCTGCTGTCCAACATGCTCTGATGCTGAAATAGAGCTCTCAGTGTTGATATTATGAGATAAGTGAGTTGGAATTTTATTTCTGTAAGCTAAATGGATTAGTGATTAGTGCATCACATGCTGTGTGTGTTAGCATTCAGATGTGTGTATATTTAGTGTTGTATAGAGAAACATATCAGTCACATGTCACACACCAGGCGGAGGCCCTGCTCGCGTTCGCCTCAGCTGATCCAGGCCAACTCCTAAAATCCTAACAGAAAAAACTCTGCACGCCCCCGAGGTGCCAACACACACCACAGGACCACGCCCCCGAGGTGCCAACACACACCACAGGACCACGCCCCCGAGGTGCCAACACACACCACAGGACCACGCCCCCGAGGTGCCAACACACACCACAGGACGACCTGCCAACCTGTGTGCATTTTGACTCACAGTACTCTGGTATGATTCGATGCTCTACAGGTAGGCGTGTTGTTGCATCTCGCATTTCACCGGTTTCAGTTTCTATACAAATTGTCATTCTGAAGTTGATCCCGCTCGAGATCTGCGCGTAAGCGGAGTGAAAAACTTTCGGCCAATCAGAGCACTACATTTTCAGCCCCCTCGTCCACCTGCCCCGCCTAGCCAGGTGCTTCAGTTCAGTTCAGTGCCTCAGGCAAAGGCAGATAACCGAGCCCTCCTCGGCCGCTTGTTGTCATCACTGCTCCTCGCCTGCATCCCTGTAGCTCTCAGCCAGTTCAAACACTGAAAAGGTCAAATTAAGACGCTGAGTTAGCCCAGTGTTAACCCGACGGTGCTGTTAACCACTGCCTCATCCCTCCTTCTGCACCGTGTGCAAGACTGACGCTGACATCAGTCACCAAGGGGCAACAAGTAACCAACACGGTCCCACACACACAAATACCCCCCCACCCCCCAAAAAATAAAAGGCTGACAAAAAACCTTTCAGTGTCCATAGGCTAGCCTGTCACACCTGTCATGCTTCCTGTTCGTGGCGGGCAGGTAGAAAAAGTGCTGAAGTGGCTACAGGTACGCTTATTGTTGCATCTCGCATTCCGCCGGGGCCGGCTCTTAGCAAGGGCGGTACAGGGCGCCATCTGCTGGACGGTCGCTGCCAGCGCCTGTCACCTTCGAGGAAAGTATTGTTGCAGCACGGGAAGGGGGGGCGAGAAGAAACTCCTCAAACCCAACAGGTGAAAGAAACTCTGACTGGGAACCAGAGCAGTGATCGAGGTGTGTAACCTCATCTAGTCTACTGCAGATTATATAGTATAACCTAGGTGTGTGTGTGTGTGTGTGTGTGTGTGTGTGTGTGTGTGTGAGTGTGTGTGTGTGTGTGTGTGTGTGTGTGTGTGTGTGTGTGTGTGTGTGAGTGTGTGTGTGTGTGTGTGTGTGTGTACCGGGGACTGCAGCAGCACAGCAGGGTTCACTCTGATCTCCAGTTGTATTGTAACTTCTCTGCTGGGCTCCAGGTTACCAAGACGACACACCAACCGCTCACACAGCTCATCGTCACGGCTACAGAACTACACACACACACACACACAGACACACACACACAAACACACGCACACAACTCTTCAGTGTGTACAAAATACTGAGTGTACACGTGCATGTGTGTGTGTGTGTGTGTGTGTGTGTGTGTTGGGTGTGTGTGTGTGTGTGTGTGTGTGTACCATTCTGCGGGTGGAGGTGGAGGAGAAGAAGAAGATGAGCTGTTTGATGAAAGAAGCTTTGGGAACGTCACAGTCCTCCACCACCGACACACTGCTGTCACTGAGAGAACACACACCCTGAGACGACTGCACGCACACACACACACACACACACACACACACACACACACACAGAGACAGGCAGACAGACAGATGTGATCAGTATTGATACAGTCTTACTGAACAGTCTTGTTGCTGTTGATGATTATTGATCTGGTTTGTGAACTGACTGCCAGCATTACAGCTGTCACTGTTATTATTACAGCTGTGTACCATCATCATCACCATCATCAGCATCAACACCATCATCACCATCATCATCATCAGCATCACGTTAGAGAAAACACTACTTTAGATTCCATCAGATTAGATTAGATTAGATTAGATTAGATTAGATTAGCCTACCTGCCAGTCTGCCAGATGCAGCAGTCTGTGTCTGTGGGGGGACAGAGACTTGGGCAGCTGGACCTCCACCACTGTGTCCACAGACCTGCTGGGACCAGAGTTCAACACCTGCACACAGACAGACAGACAGGAGAGAGACAGACAGGTTGAGAGACAGACAGACAGGTAGAGAGACAGATTATGGACATGCAGCAGGGTTTGTAAGTGAGCAGCCCTGCAGGGCGTCAGAGTTTATGTGCAAAACTGAGTTCTTTATAACATCTGAACATTTTGAAAAAACTATAAATGCTTACTTAATACTAGAAATACTTAGTAATACTCTGAGGATGAGCAGCAGGATGTTTCTGTGTACTGCCACTAATTACACGTCTTAACTTTGACTCTTCTGATTAAAACATTAACGTTTGAGCGTGAAAGTCCAGTTGACTAGTCCAGTTGACTAGTCCTGGTAACTTCTTCATCAGAGGCTGTATTAATATCTCGGCGCTGTTCTGTCTGTCAGATGCAGCTGACTAGTATTCCAACTTTTAATATTATCATTCTTAAAACTTTGACTTTCTTACCTTGTAAGTGTAGTTGAATTTCTCCGGATAGCAGTCGACTGGAGTCGAGTCCTCATCACCAAACACGAAGGAGGTGGGAGTCACAAAACTACAGACAGACAGACAGGCAGGCAGGCAGACAGACAGACAGGCAGGCAGGCAGACAGACAGACAGACAGACAGACAGACAGACAGAGGGAGAGAAGCAGTCTTTAGAAACACACTTGGTCAGATCTGTGGAACACACACACACACACACACACACACACACACACACTAAAGGTAGCAGCTGTGTATTGGAGAGAGAGAGAGAGAGAGAGGTATGGCAGGTGATGCTGGCTCACCCGTGGATGTTGACGTCGACTCCGTACCGCAGAGGAAGAGGCAGACTGACAGCGTTGTCATGGAGATACTCCTCCCTCTCATAGTTGTCACTGAGGACAGAGGAGCAGCGTTTCTTAAACACAAAACTAAGCTGCTGCTCCACAGGACCCGCCCATATACACACACACACACACACACACACAAACAACATGCTAACAGCGAGCGGTACACACAGCCTGCCACCTTTAATACCAGGCTGATATGAGATGATGATGTCACTGAGAGGGGAGGAGGATGACAGATGACGAGAGGGGGCGTGTCCTTACTTGCTGGTGTTGACAGAGATGATGATGTCACCAGGTGTGCTGTTCGGGCTGACGTCCAATAGGAAGCTGACGTTCAGCTGGAGGAAACAGGAAGAGCATCAGTGATCCTGAACCTTTGTGTCAGATTCCAAAATAAAATGAAGAGCATGAAGCTGCACAGCACATTTACCTTCACCGCACAGTCACAAAATCTGATCACATCTTCCCCTGCAGAGTGTCACTCCGTTTGTTTTACACTCTTTGTTCTGGTCTGATTCTCCTGTCTGTATCCATCAGTCATCCTCACATTATAAACAACATGCGATCATGTGATTGGCTCGTTCCTGCACTACGTCAGCGTGTGATTGGCTTGTTCCTGCACTACGTCAGCGTGTGATTGGCTCCTTCCTGTACTACATCAGCGTGTGATTGGCTGAGGCTTACCTGTGTGTGTGCAGGTAAGAGGAAGCTGGAGACACCGCAGTCGACGCCCACCAACGTGCTGTTGACTTTCTCTGTGACATCACAGTTCAGCATATTGTCCTCCTACGCGCGCGCACACACACACACACACACACACACACACACACATTTGGGTATTTGGGTTTTTGGTGTTCACAGTTGGTTAACTCACATTTTGCAGAACTTTGATGCAGTTAGAACTCACATTTTCCAGTACTTTGATGTAGTGGATGTTGCCGGGGAAACGCAGCAGCAGGCGCGGCAGGAAGGCATCGTCTCCTGAGTTCAGCAGTGACACGTTCAACTGGATCGTCCTGCCTGATCCCAACGCAAAGAACTGCTGCTTCCTACAGCAACAACATCAACAACAACAACATCAACATCAACAACAACAACAACATCAATGACAAAGTTAACAACAACTACAACAGCAACAAAGACAACAACATCAGTGCTATGTGCAGCAGTGCGAGACAGACGGGCTGAACAAACTTCCAGCACGTTCTGAGAGGATTCAGTGTCTGAAACATGAAGAGATCCTAAAAAGTTTTGTGTGTACAAAGGCAGAACTGAGGAGGAGATTTTGTTGAGGAAAAGACAAATGAGTTGGAGAGAAGAGGAAGAGAGAATGAGGACTGAATGTGAGCAGGAAAGTGAATGTTCTGGTGTCGCCACATGGAGATAAATCACTGAAAACAAGCGGTTCCACTTCTCTGTCCTGCTTCCTGCTGTCCCCGGTTTACACTGACACCAACAAACTAAACTAAACTTGAGCGGAAACTGACACAATCTGAAAAAAAAAATCCCCTCAGTGCGTGTGTGTGTGTGTGTGTGTGTGTGTGTGTGTGTGTGTGTCTTACTGTGGCAGCACAAGTTGAGCTGACAGCTGCAGGTTGGTGGAACAGTTAACCAGAGAACAAGAGCGAGCGAACTGAGTCTGATCGAGAGAGAGGGAGAGAGGGAGAGGGAGAGAGGGAGGAGGGGAGAGAGAGAGAGACACAGAGAGAGAGAGAGAGAGAGAGAGAGAGAGAGAGAGAGAGAGGGTTACTGCTAATTTTAGTCATCAGTGATACTGAAAGGCTCAGTTGTAGTTTTCCAAGTTGATGATCACAGACTTTCTGTTTCCACTCCCTTCACTTTGTACTGGGCGTTAGTTGTGCAAGGGTTTATGGAATACCATGTGATATGAACTGAGTTTGCAGAACGAAAGTTTAAAAGTTCATTTATGCAAATTGACATTTGATTGGACAAACGAGACATGGTGAGCTTCCCAGCTTCCCCCCAACTTTCCAACTAATGGAACATTAAATACTGCTTGCTGATAAGTTGGTATCTGGTTGGCTCTGGTTCTAGTTGGTATCTGTTTGGTTCTGGTTCGAGCTGATACCTGGTTGGCTCAAGTTTAAGCCAGTACCTGTCTGGATCTAGCTGGTACCTGGCTGGTTCTGGTTTTCGCTGGTACCTGCCTGGTTCTGGATCCTCCTGGTACCTGGTTGACTCTGGTTCTAGCTAGTACCTGGTTGGCTCTAGTTCTTGGTGGTCCCTGGCTGGTTCTGGATCTAGCTGGTACTGGCTGGTTCTGGGTCTAGCTGGTACTGGCTGGTTCTGGATCTAGCTGGTACCAGGTTGGTTCTGGATCTAGCTGGTGCCTGGTTGGCCCTGGTTGTAGCTGGTACCTGATTGATTCCAGTTCTTGGTAGTATCTGGCTGGCTCTGGTTCTAACTGGTGCGTGGTTGGCTCTGATTCTATCTGTTACCTGGCTGGTTCTGGTTCTAGCCAGTACCTGATTAGTGATGATGTTGCGATGTTCTGCGGTCTGCTGCAAAATGGGCTTTAATGGAGGAAAGGCTCCCGAAGATGGCTTGTGGGTGTTCAGGTTTCTGAGGGCGTAGGAAACCTCAAACTGGACTGGAGTGAAAATGTCCCGCACCTCTTTCTGCAGGAGGAGGAGGTGTGAGTTAGACCAGCTGAACTAGTAAACTGCTTACTGGTGAGACTGGAAATATGTACGTTTGTGTGTGTGTGTGTTACCCTCATGAAAGCCAGGTGTGTTTTACAAGTCAGCTGGTCACGTTGAGCTCGGACCCGCCCTCTTGTCCTGTTGGATGTTCCGTTTCCATGGAAATAAAAACGATGGGGGAAGAAGGGCTTGTGAAGGAGGTCAGATGTCAGATTGTACTGGAGATCTGAGGAGGAGAGATCAGACAGTTTACATCAACAGATCTCTGGTTCTGTCTGGATCTGGAGTTTAGATATTGGCAGGTTGGATCTAGCATCCGGAACATCAGCGGGTTGGGTTTACCCATAGACCCTCTAAGACGTTCAGATACACTTTTTGGCCTAGGACCTTCCTCAGGCTTTTATAGACCACCGGAATTTGAGGCTGGATGATGTGCTAAAAAAACACACACAGTGGCAGTAGCAGAAGCTGTCACTGAATTTAATGTTTTGGAATGAGATTCTGATATCATTTTGATAGAAAATATCTATTTCATAAAATATTAAGTTGATAACCAATCCACCCTGTGTCTTTAATATATTTAAAGAACAAAATTATTGGCAAATGGGAACCAGAAATCCGACTAATTTTCACCACAGACACAAAAATAAAGGAACCAGGTATGCCCTGGAAGCCCTGCCCACTTCTGCACTGCCTGGATCTAGAGTTTCACACACTGGCGGGTTGGATCTAGATTTACCGATAGCTCCTCTGAACTGTTTCGATTGGACGCTGAAGCAGACGGTGACGTTGATGCAGGCAATCGGAGCGGCCTCGTTGCCACACAGAGCCACCTGGCGGTCAATCTGACCTGGCAACAGCAGCGATGCCACGACCTGAACCACGGGACGGGTTCTGGAGAGGGAGTTGAAGAGTTGGAAAATGATGTTTACACAGAGACTGTTTGTTCTGTTCTTTATGCTGATTCTTTATTAGCCGAGCCGATTCTCATATTTTGAAACAGCAGTGAAAAAGAATTTAGCCAGACTCAGCTTAGCGTTCGGGATTTCATGGAGAACGCAGCAACATGTTACTAAGTCTGTTATTATCAGCATCACATTAGAATCAATAACGTGTCAAAGTGTGTAAAAACTTCATGTAATTTCTAATGAATTTGAACAGAGTAAGAAAAACATGATGACATCACTGAGAGGTTTAGCAGTTACGTTTTTGAGATTTTAAAGGTGAAGTAGTAGATATTAATGAATATATGTTGTTGTTTAAAATAGTGAGATTTTAGTAAAGTCAACATTACATAAAACGTGAAATATTAAAGATTTCACACATTTCATAAGTTAAATTTGTGTTTTTATTACACCCAGAAATATCTGACAACTAGTGATAAAGAATTTTTATCTCCGGTTTGAATCAGATCAGTTGCTATGGCAACAGCCATGTCAAGGTGAGGGTTAGTGCCCATAGGACAGATTTTTACTGGGGATTGAATTATCCGCTGGAACACAACGCAGACATCACAACAGGAAGTTGATGTTACATGAAATAGTGTTTCCATGGCGATGCAACATGTTGCTTTACCTGAGAACCACAGCCGAGTCCGAGAGGAAAGCACCGACTGCCACATCTGGAGAAAAAGACAGACATTTCTAAAAATATCTAAGAATAGCATTTTGACAAGTCATAATTACAACATGACTGGTAACAATTAAAGATGTCTGCTGTTCAGAATATCTTTTAAAACTCCATTCCAGTCTAAAATCTCAGATCAGAATGTTCCTCTGATCTCCTCCCAAAGCGAGCAGTGGGATTTTAGAGCTGCCACATCATTTCTCCTCCCTTTCCTCCAGCCGCTGGTTTCCATTCATTCCATTCATATGAACATGAACTTTCAGAGCCTTCACACTTTCTTCACTCCAGTTTTCCATCAGCGGAATAAAGTCCTCCACATGAGTTTTCCTAAAAGCAGCAGCACTGTTGTATTTTCAGGACTTTTTCAAACTGAAATGCTCCCTCCCCCTCCTCCTCCGCCAGGGAAAATAGTCCCCAAGAAATTGTTTTGCTCTCCACAGCCAATTATCAGCTGTGTGGTTTCTGAATGTTGAGGACTTTGTTCGCCGCACAAACAGAACATTATAAGGTGGCTGCTTCAACTACAAACTCACATTTTGACTCTGTGTTGTGAAATCTTTAGTTGCTCTGCAGGATTTGATAAATAGTTTCTTGACATAAATGTGTTAAAAAGTGGTGAAATTGTAGAAATAAGGCCAAACATTAAAAATCAGTGGAATGTTCCTTTAATGGCCAGTCTGTTATTATGTTATCCATGCAGAGTGTGTTATAGATCAGTGGTGACATTACAAATGATTTCCCTGTGTTTCAGCAGGTCTGTAGGAAACATTACTGGGCCCAGAACAGAGCCTTGTGGTACACCACAGTCTATATGACAACACTCTGGCTTCATATTAGCGTGTTCTTTATTGTTCATGAGGAAAATGAGCAGAACATGATAAGGCGGCTGTTTCGGCTGGTTTCTTGAGCTGTGGTAAATGAGCCAAACATTCAAAATCAGTGGGATGGAGCTTTAGAATATCTACCACAACATCACAGATGCTGTCATTTGACTAATCACATGATAATTAAAATGATAATTAAAGATATCAACAACAATGTTCCATATCTCTGAAATTATAACAAACCAGATCTGTTGTGTGTGATGTTTCTCACATGAGGCTGTGTGGCAAGCTTTTTTTTTTTTTTTTTTTTTTACATTTATTACCAAGACGGGACACACATCACAGATATATGTAATTACATTTTGACCAGCGAGATTCAAATCAGCCTTTTCCATTCACACGTACGTGTCACAGATGTGTACAATTCAAATCACAGATGTCACAAATTTAACTCACTAGTCATGATTCTAATTTCAGATATTTTCACTTCCCCACAATATAAAGATATCTAGATTGCTCTTTAGAGATATCTTAAATTATGCTTTAACTAGTTAAAATACAGTTGCAGATCTCTGGAACTGTTATTTTGACAATAATAACCAGTCAAAAAGCCTCTGTAGGTATCTATAATGTTAATTACAGGTTGTCAAACTTGAAATAAATAAATACATAATGTTCACACGCGAATGTTACACTGCAGCTTCTGATGTTGCGATAACAGAGATGTGCGAGTCAGAATGACGCAGTCCAAAAAAATCCAAGAATAAGAACGGAACACACACTCAAAATGAGAAATGACCGGTCATTATTCATTTCAAGACATCAAACACTTAATTATAGATTTCTCAGTGGGACTTTTGACCCGTAGAAGTCACCGTGAGACGAGTCACAAGTCCAGTTTTAGATATCAGCAGCTGCAGTTTGACTTGTCAGTTAGTTTCAGATGTTCAAAAACATATGACATTATATTTAATAATGAAGGATTAAATACATCTCTAACTGTAACTAGTCACAATTAAAGTGTAGGTATCTAAAATTTGAATTTTGACTAGTCATAATTTAATGAATGATAATGAACATATGGGCAAACTGAATGACAAACGCACACACACACATTTTGACACCGTGCCAGTTGTCATGACGACAGTTGTTACCTTGGTAGCCGTTGTCATCGACGTCGATGCCTGAGTTCAATGATTGGCCGAACATCCTGAGATGTTCACGACCGAGGGAGGAGCCGCTGATCCTCTGGACACACACACACACACACACACACACGAACAGTGTACACTGTATTGATGTGTCACGCTGATATTTTTAATCATGAATACTGAATGCCTCCTGCTGTGACTTTGAACATTTTTAGACATGAATACTGGAAGTTGTTGCCATGAGCAAGCGTTTCCATGGTGACGCTGTCGCTGTTCCCCCTGAACCCGAGGTTACAGCCGCACAGAACAACAACTAACTACTTCCTGTCTGAATGGGTTTGTCACAAGGCCTTTACTACAGTACTGTTAACATAATTTCAATTAATAGGCCTTCTGCAAGAAAACAAGATGCATTAACAATAAAACCGCTTCAACTTACAGTCCAGTTTCTCCCCAAACGCAACTGAGCTACTATAGAAATATGACAGTAATATGACAGTAATATGACAGTAATATGACAGTAATATGACAGAAACCTGACAGTACAGGCACTGTTAGTGTTTGTACCTGTGACGGTGTCTGTGTGATTCCTTCCTTTCTGCCGTTGTAGATGTAGATTGCCCCCCTTAGGTCCTCTTCCTGTGGAGCACCAACCGCCACATCTGCGCACACACACACACACCACACACACACACACACACACACACACACACACACACACACACACACACACACACACACACACACACACACATGCACAAACACACAGAGCCTCAGATTAGTAGCTGTGCTTTGGGTTACAGAGCAGAAACGAAGGTGTATCATTACAGCTGCTCTAATGAACTTAATAACACACTGAACACACGCACACACACACACACACACACACACACACCGGTCCCTTTGGCATCAGACTTGAACAGTCAACTGCGGTGGGTCTGAAGTGTGTATGTGTGTGTGTGTGTGTGTGTGTGTGATAGGATGGTGTGTGGTGAAGTCAGTTACAGCAACGTTTATCAGTCAGCAGCGGTTAGTTAGTGTGGTTTCTGTGTGTGCGTGTGCGTGTGTGTGTGTGTGTGTGGGAGTGAGAGTGAGAGAGGCAAATGTGGCATTTCCTGTGTGCTGCTGATGTGCCTCTGAGCCTGAAACTGAAGCCTGAACCCTCCTGCTCTGGCAGCAGGGTGATGTGTGGTTGTTGTTACCGTGGTAACCATCGTCATCCAGGTCTCCCAGGTCGGCGATGGACTCCCCGAAGCGGGCGGCGTAGGCGTCGCGGCCGGTCAGCTGGAACTCTGCCTCCTGCAGCTTGGCCTGGGAGGGAGGGTGTACACTGTCAGCCATGTTGGATCACACTGTCGACCATGTTGGCTCCACTTGCCCAGTCCATTACCATAGAAACAGGTAATTCACCATGGTATTTTCTGTGTGTGTGTGTGTGTGTGTGTGTGTGTGTGTGTGTGTGTTACCTCTCCCAGGTTGATGTACACATGGACTCTTCCCTCCTCCCTGGCGACGCCTGTTGCTGTGGTGCTGGTTGTCATGGGAGCGCCGACCAACAGGTCGGACAGACCGTCAGCGTTCAGATCCACCGCACACACACTGGAGCCGAAGTACGATCCCAGCTGTATACACACACACACACACACACACACACACACACACACACAAAGCTGCAGCTAACTGTGCCATTGTTGTGAATGGAGAATGCTAACACTAAGTGAGGCTGCAGGTCTCACCTGACTTCCTGCCACCTCGGAGACAATCCGCAAAATGTTGCCTTCCACTGTGAAGACGAAGGCCTGTGTGCACGCACGCACACACACGCACACACACACGTGCACACACACACACACACACACACACACACACACACACACACACACACACACACACACACAGATATTTAGATGCCAAGAGAAACTAGAGTCTTCCCCTGCATCTGTTAGGGGCTCAGCGCCACATTCAAGGACACTGGTGACCGGCAGGTGACATGATGTGTGTGTGTGTGTGTGTGTGTGTTGGGGAGAGGGGCCGGGGGGGGGTTACTCATTAACCATCTTCACCAAGAGCTTTCCAGTTGGTCTTATCCCAGAGTGCACACACACACACACACACACACACACACACACACACACACACACTGAGGACCCACCTTGCCGGTCTGGCTGTGTTGCGGAGCTCCGCCCACCACCTCCAACGAAGCAGGATGCAGGAAGTGACCAGCTCCAACAGAGTAACCTGCACACAGGACAGCGAGTCACCCTGCCGCTTCCATTTAATTTTGCCGAGGGGCATTCTGGATAATATTACAAACTATGAGCTAAAACACCTGCATGTCATTTTGGGAAACATCAGATTGTGACGACTGTACCTTTCAGATTTTACAATGAAGCTCAATGCACACACCTGCCACACACCACCCTGCACTGCCATGCTGTGTCAGGACTACTACTACTGCTACTGATACTGCTACTACTGCTACTGATACTACTACTGATACTACTGTTACTACTGGTACTTCTACTACTTCTACTACTAGCACTTATACTGTATCTGCTGCAGCTGCTGTGTAGCTCAGGTCTTGGTGCTGGCTGTGCTGTGTGCTCTGCGGCTGCAGGTGCGAGCTCGCTGTTTTCCTGAACAAACACTTGCCACATTCATGTGTGAACTCTTGATACTCAGCAGAGAGAGCTGCACACTGGAGAGCAGCCGTCTGCTTCCTGTCAGCACTGGGGATCTGAGCAGAAACATCAAACATTTCTGCCCGACCTACTGATCCTCTGAAACAAGTCACCCGCTCAGCACTTTCCTCCCTAGCTGAAAAAAAAAGCCAAAACCGCTTGTTATCAGGTAACAATCAGCGACACCAAAGACACTTTTCAGCCTTTGACTCATTCCTCAACCATCTGCTGCCACCAGTATCAGCTCTGCTCACCACAGATGGCTTTGCATCTGTTTTACTGATAAGATTTCTGTCATCAGTAATCAGTTTTCGGAACCTGACCGACTCAGTACGCTACCGCCAGCTAACGGGCCCTCATTCCTCTTGTTTTCCAGTGTCATCGAGGAACAAGTCTGCAAACTTATGCTTGCCTTTCGTCATACCATCTGCATGCTCAACCCTTGACCCTCCAACCTCCTGCAGGACATTTCACCCACACTCACCCCGGCAATCACACACACCGTCAACTCGTCACTCACAGTGGGTGTGTTCCTCACAGCTTTTAAACAGGCCCAGGTTACCCCGCTGCTAAAGAAACCTACACTCAGCCCATCTCTAGTTGAGAGAAAGAAACCTACACTCAGCCCATCTCTAGTTGAAAGAAAGAAACCTACACTCAGCCCGTCTCTAGTTGAGAATTACCGGCTGGTTTCACTTCTGTCCTTTCTGTACAAAACATTTGAGTGCACAGTCTTTAACCAAGTCTCTGAATTAATTGCTAAAAATAACTACGTGATCTGAACCAGTCCAGCTCGAAAAGCAGACACTCTACTGAGTGGTGCAAACACTGTGATCAGGCAGAGCTGCTGGTCAGTCCTTTGTCCTACTGCTCGACCAATCAGCTGCCTTCGACACAGTTAACCAGCAGATCCTTCTCTCTGCACTCGCTGAGCTCGGCTTCTCAGGATCTGCCCTCTGCTGGTTTGAGTCCTGGCTCTGAGAGAGATCCTTCAGAGAGTCATGGAGAGGGGAAGTGTCTAAACCCTCCTGCTGGTCCACAGGGGTTCCTCAAGGCTCAGTGCTTGGTCCTCCTCTCTTCTCAATATACACCTCCTGCAGTCATCTGCTCACATGGCTTCTTATACCACTCTCATGCTGATGATCCCCAGCTCCTTCTATCGTTCCAGCCAGACAACCCCACAGTCTCGGCCTGAATATCGGCCTGCCTCACTGATATCTCTGCATGTGTGAAGCAACGCCACCTTCAGCTCAACCTCCCTCTTCCAGGTGTTCTCTCCCTCCCACCCTCCTCGCTCCGCCGTGCAGCGATGCCTGGAGCCTCCAGCACAACAAGGCCCTAAACCAGCAGCTGGACTCTGCTCCTCTGTGGCTCCTTGCTGGAGGAGCGAGCCACCAAACTCCATTCAACCAGAGTCCCTCTCAGTCTTTAAGAGAAGACTAAAAACCAGCTCCTCAGAGTACACCTGCTCACCTAACTGTGTAAAAAAAAGAAAAACATAAAAAAGAAAAAATCTGCCTGTATGCGTTCTTCCTTCCTTTCTGCACTTTCTGCACTCTGCATATGCCCTCTCTGCTCTGCCTTGCAGCTCCTCTGTCCTCTGGACCAGAACCAGAGCTTCACGGCTCCTGATGGATAGTTCCTGAATAGATCTTTGCTTGTTGGTGTATAAAAATCTCACATGTATTTCAATTTGGATAAAAGTGTCTACTAAATGTGAATTGTAATTGCAATTGTAATTGTGCGTGTGTGTGTGTGTGTGTGTGTGTGTGTGTGTGTGTGTGTGTGTGAGAGAGAGAGTAACATAGAGTGACAGAGCAGAGCAATCCTCAGAGCGGCAGTACAGAATGTACGTACAGGTCCATTAGGCGTGTTCACACTTTTTTTTGTTGTTTTCTGTTTACAGTCTGAAAGCGGCAGAAGCAGGAAAGGGGGAGGCCACACTCATAACTCTTATGCAAACATTTTTATTTTTTTAGCTCAATGTTTCGGCATGTACAGCCTTCTTCAGGAACCTGAAGAACCCCACCCTCCTCGGCAGTTTCAATCTCTCTGCATTCTTAAGGTGAATATGTAACTTTTGGAGTCCCCCAGGGCTCCACCCTGGGCCCAGTGCAGTCCAACGGGTCAAATGTTGCTTTAGGGTTAAACCTGAGCAGATTCGATTTTTAATTCTTTCAGGAACATGGGAAAAGGCAGGGAGCAACTTCATAAATAAATGACCCAGAAAATAGCAAGATATGAGTAAAAAGTTAAAAGGAAAATGACCTGAAAATTTTAAAAATTATAGTTTTAAAAAAATAAATACTTCTGCATCAGAGTTATGTGTGCGTGGCTTTCCTCTCCTCCTCATGTCTATCCCATATGGCAGCTCCTCACCAGTTCAGGTGTGTGTGTGTGTGTGTGTGTGTGTGTGTGTGTGTGTGTGTGAACAGCAGTGCTCTGCGTGTGTTACCCAGGTAGCTGCCGAACTCCACGGCGGCAGTGTCGTCGTCCAGGTAAGCTGCCATGGCTCTGCTGGACGTGTTGAAGACCAGAACCGAGCCGGTCCAGTAGGACGAACCCGGAGCTCCCATGATGATCAGATCCTGAACAGGAAACAGGAAGAAGCTGTCATACCTCTGTTGCATGGCTGTTGTGTGCGTGCATGTGTGTGTGTGTGTGTGTGTGTGTGTGTGTGTGTGTGGACTTCCTCCTGAGGTTACCTCTGTCAGGAAGTTGGAAATGCCGGCCTGACACGACCCATAATCCTCTCCAAACTTCTTCTGGTGGTCTGAGATAGAGACAGGCCGACAGACACACAGATAGACAGGTGGAGAGAGAGACAGGTAGAAAGAGAGACAGGTGGACATGTGAAGGTGAAGGACAGGTGGTGAGTTCAGATAAGGGCTGAGTGTTTCTGTTCTGTTGCAGCTGATGTTTCCCACACTTACAGGACCAACTGAGGCTGCTGTTCATTTTTTATTGTTATTGTTATTATAGTTGCTGTTGTTTTGTTTTTAAATATCCCGTCAGGCCGTTTACTGTCAGGGAGGAAAATCCCCTGAGACATTTACACACAAAAACTGTACACTGAAACCAGGACAGCAACTACAACAGCAACAACAATAATAACAACAATAACAACAATGGCAATAAGAACAACAACAGTGCAAATGACAACAAAAACAACGATGTCAGTAACAACAACAATAATGAGAAAAACAACAGTGACAAGAATGACAATAATGACAATGACAACAACAATAAAAACAAAACACAACAATGTGTGTGTGTGTGTGTGTGTGTGTGTGTACCTCTATAGCAGGGTATTATGGCCTGGGGCCGTTTCAAGTCGTTTCCATAGCGATAGCAGACGCCATTAGGAAGTTTATTGTTCTGAATGTCTCTCTTAGAATAGAAGACATTCTTCCACCGGTGACCACATGCCTGAGCACACACACACACACACACACACACACACCACACACACACACACCATTCACAGATGTGAACATGTTGCACATGGTCATCCAGAATAATGTGATTAATCGATTAATTAAAATGAATTTGAAGCAATCTGTGCTGGTGCAGTGTGTGTGTGTGTGTGTGTGTGTGTGTGTTACCAGTATGTGCCCATTTCCAGGCTGTCTGGACAGACTGACTCCCAGCCACTGGTTGTCACTCTCTGCTTCACATGTCTTCCCACAGTTAACCATATCTACACACACACACACACACACACACACACACACACACACACATGCAATAAATATGATACATTAGGAATCAGTATGATATGACAGAATATTGTATGATAGAGTGATTTTGAACAGTATCATATTATACAACTATTAAAATACAATACAATATATTATGATGCAAAACGCAATAAGACAATAAAATCTGAAATGACATAAACATAAACTTAAAATCTTCCTTTTCACTGGTGAGGATGTTTTTAGCTTCTTTGAACTTTTTAGTTTTTCATGTTCTGTATCCATGACATTTTAACTTTCCCTTTATTTGCTGTCCTCTCTGTATTCATTTATTTTTATCTATTTATTTCTATCCTCCGGCTCTCTTCTTCGATCTTGTGCGGCTCTTTGTGTTGTTGGATGGAAAACGCTGCACAAATACAGCTGATCGATTGAGTGATTGATTGATACATTACCACACCAAACAAAACAGTGAAATACAGTATGATAGGAGACAGCATGATCTAACTGTATTCAAACATATTGGACTCTTTTTGATAGAACACAATAGAGTAGAAAAAAAATATGTAGTGTCTAGCAGCAACCAGCATTAAACACACACTCACTCACACACACACTCACACACACACACACACACACACACACACACACACACACACACACACACACACACACACAAACCCCTCACCTGTGTGTATGGGCTGGCAGCGTTGGGGGCTGGCGGTGACGTTGCAGTGGTAAACGGCTCCTGGAGCTCGAACCGACGGACTGGAGGAGGAGTTCGCCATCGGAGCTCCAACCAGCAACCTGAGAGACAGACAGGTAGACAGACAGGTAGAGAGACAGACAGGCAGATGGGTAGAGGGAGAGACAGGCAGCCAGAGTGAGTGAGAAAGAGAGAGACAGTGAGAGAAAGTCAGATATACAGACATACATACAGACAGACAGACAGACAGACAGGCAGCTGTTAAACTGTGTGTGTGTTGGTCTGAATGGCTTCTGTGTCTCAGGCATCAAAGAGCCTCTGTTGATGACAAGAACCAGCTAATTAACATGCACACACACACACACACACACACACACACACACACACACACACACACACACACACACACACACACACACACACAGTCACTTCATTTAAAATTGATTGCTGTCATTAACAGCTCACTGTTAGTGAAGCTGGGACCTTCATCATCAAGTTTATCTGCACTCATCTTTATGTTGTTCACATGTTTGTTTACAGTGTATTCATGTTGCTCACATGTTGTTTACATGTTTACAGTGTCATGTGCCATGCTGGCAGTGGCTCTCACCAGTTCTTGTTGCCGTGGCGATGCAGCAGCACAGAGTAGCCGAACAGAGCACCGTGTGGCCCGCTGAACTCCAGGCTGTGGTCCTGGTCCAGGCTGTATCCTGCTGCCCCCCCCAGCAGCACACACACACTCACACACACACCCACACACACGCTCACACACATACTCACTGCTGTCTGCTGCATCCTGCACACCAGCTACACACAACACACAGACAATTAATCCATCTGATTTAACACCAAACTTTAAAATCCAGACAAACTTTATAATCCTGATACTTTAACACCAAAGTTCATAATCCAACTGGATTAGCAACAAGTTGAGACTCTTGCTGCTTTAATCCTAAACACTGCAATACAGCAGCTCTAACATCAAATTTAAAATCCAACTTGTTTAACACCAAATTTTGTAATCCAGCTACTTTAATAACAAATTTTATAATCCTGATACTTTTGTGACACATTTTATTACCCAACTGGATTAACACCAAAGTTTAAAATCTCTCTGATGAAATCCTAAATTTTGTAATCCAACTGTTTTAATATCAAACTTTACAATTCAGTTGGATTATCAAAAGACTATAATCTAACTGGATCAACAAGAAACTTTATAATCCATCTGGATTATGCAAAACAAGCAATAATTTTAAATCTAAGTAATCTAATCTATCCAGTAATCTAACTAGTTTAGTGAGAGAATCTGACTAGTTCGATAAGAAACTCCTACTCCCACCACAAGGAACTTTATACACTAACTGTATACACTAATCCAACCGGATTCATAAAATAATCTCAGTAGTCGGGCAATTAATTAATTATTTAATTGGCTGTTCGTGATAAATATCAAGTAAAGAGGTTTCACTGGAAATCATTAATTTGAAAAAAAGTTCAGAGAGGAACAAGAAGTAGCAGTCAGCCTGAGGTACTTCACTAATACTTCAGCAGTACTTCACTAATACTATAGCAGTACTTCGGTAATACTTCAGCAGTACTTCACTAATACTACAACAGTACTTCGGTAATACTTCAGCAGTACTTCACTAATACTACAGCAGTACTTCAGTACCTCCTCGGCAGTACGGACTAGGTGCTGACGGGCCGTGCGGTGCCGGCTCGGGCTGCGGGTCCAGGCGGTGCCGGCTGGTGCCGGGCGGGTCCGGGCGCGTCCGGGGCGGACTGGGCGGCGGGGACCTTCCTGTCCTCCGCGTGTCCACCAGCTGCTGTCTCGCTTCTTCAAAAAATAAAATTTGAAAGTTTGGAAAGTGTCTCCTCTATCATCTGGATAATAAACTCCTGTTGCGCGGTGCGTCCTGCTCGTGCGTCCCCTGGTCCTCTGTCTCCGTGCGCGCGAGCCGCCGGTCTGTGTGCCGGGACTCCTTCACGTGGAATTTCTTGAGAGGAAAAAAAAAGTCCAGTGAGACGAAGCGAAGCGGATTAAAGTCAAAACTGGAGAGAAACCGAGTGAGTCAAAGCAGCGACTTCACTTCACTTCAGCTGATCCGCTCTGAACCCGGGAGCTGCACGCGGGCACGCCCCGACCCCCTCCCCCCATTAGTGTGTGTGTGTGTGTGTGTGTGTGTGTGTGTGTGTGTGTGTGTGTGTGTGTGTGTGTGTGTGTGTGTGTCAGGGTGTTTCCTCTCAACTACCCCGGCCTCCACGAGCCGAGTGTGTCTCTCTCTCTCTGTGTGTGTGTGTGTGTGTGTGTGTGTGTGTGTGTGTGAGTGTGTGTGAGTGAGTGTGTGTGTCAGGGTGTACCCTCACCACAGTTCACAGTGCAGTGTGAATGGAGTTGGTCTCACTTTAATTTGATTTTGCTGTCTGAACCCTGCCGCCATGAATCCACTGCCAGGCACAGAACAACAATCAAACAAACAAACAAACAAACAAACTTAACGTGTAATAATGAAAACAATGAATAAGTAGCCTATATAAATATGTATGAATTTATGTATTTGTGTTTGCATTTTAAAAATGTGCAGGCTATATGTTGGTCATTTGTGTCATGTCCTCTCCTGCTCTCTATAATGCTCAGACACAGAATTACACATAAACACAGAATTAAAGTGACACATTCTGCACAATGTCAACACAAACTGAACATTATAAACTTTGTTAAAAGGTAGAACTGATGTGGACGAGGCAGCAGGAGGCGATGGCTCTGTGTGACCTCGTCTGACGGGACCGTGCACGGCAACTGGCCGAACTTTCCAAAAAGATGAACCAGACCCACAGGCCGGTCCCACTGGGTTCCTCCTTCTCCATGTGAGAGTTCTTCACACCCACAGCACAGGAAGTACAAAGAAGACCAGATACTTTCCACAAGCCGTGGCCCGGGTTTTCTCCTCCGTACAGAGCAGAGGTGGAAGTAACCAATCATGTTTCCTCTTGTTACTGTAGCTGAACAGCTTTTTGTGCACTGGTACTTTTTGGTATTTTTTTAAATAAAAAAATTATTATTATTATTATAATTATTATTATTATTATTTTTTAAACTTTTCCTTCAATCCATTTCTGCTTGAGTTTTGTCCTTCACTGCATTTTAAATCAGATCCATTACAGAGAACAGATGATCAGTGACAGACTGTGGAACCTTTCACAATAAAAGTCCAGTCAGCAAAGACGAGAAGAGGAACCTGCTTCTATATCCCAAATTTCACAATAGAAACTGCATGATGAAAAACTGCAGCGAGGACCATTTAGACTCAGCTAGAAAAATGTGGAATGAGCATGCATGATGAGAACCATGTAGACTCAACCATCATATGGCGTGTTTACTCCACATGTGTCAGTTGATTCTATATGGGTCCTCACTTCAGTTGAGCGTAATGCCCCTTTAAAAGCATGCAGTGTGCAGCGTGTTCTCTCCTCCTTTTCTAACTACATGGAAAAGATCCCAGCTAACACAGTTACTGTTTGGAAAAAGGAGCGCAGTCACTTTTACTGCCAGGACATTTGAAATGAGACACTTTGGACTTTTACTGCAGTAGATTTTTACTGCACTACTTCTACTTCTACTGCAGTCAGATACCAGCAGAGGAACAGCACTTCTACTTCTACTGTAGTCAGATACCAGCAGAGGAACAGTACTTCTACTTTTACTGCAGTCAGATACCAGCAGAGGAACAGTACTACTTCTACTGCAGTCAAATACCCGCAGAGGAAAAGTACTTCTAAAGGAGAAGCAGTTTGTAGTATTCTTCACACAATTGTTAAAGAGTAAAAAGTCTGGAAGACAGTCTCCATTAAGAAAATTTGTTGATCTAAATTTCAACATAAAAGCGTAACTTAATGGTTTGTATGAGTCTCGTCAACAGTGTGATTGAATCTCGACTCAAAGAGCTCCGCATTTCACCCTCATGCCCATTTTTGTCCTCATGCCTTCCCTGGGGAAATAATTTAGCAGGGCAGGCGGAAGCAGAGATGGAAACCCAAAAAGGAAATAGGGCAGCTTTGTCAAGGCTGAATACAGCCGAGCTGCAGCCAGACTCAAGGTCCAGACCGTCACTGGTCAGCAGTAAACAGCTGCTGCTGAGCTGCTGGCTAAACACGTTTCTGAAGATTTTAAACTTTGTATTTTGATGTTAAAATCTACATAAATGTTTTTTTCCCTAATCTGTCATTTATTCATTGTGTCAGTAAAATCTTCTAAGTGTTTACAAATAGGTTGACTGACTTTATCCTGAGTATTTACTGTGATTTTTAAAAACTGTAACAAAGATGGAACCTTGGAAATGTAAACAATGGTTAAACAACATGTGTAAAATACATGTAAAATTGCAGGAAATGCATTCATTTTCTTGGGAGGACCCACGGACCCCTGCTCTGTTTAGATTCCCCTGGCCCTGCCCCTTGCAGGTGCCTTGTGGAACTCCACAGGTTCCATGGATGTCAGCTGATAAGCAGCTGCCAAAAGAAACAATTATCTCTGCACCTGTAATACTTTCTGTTACAATTTCAATATACAGTGAGCTGTGTACTATACTGTGGGCCCACAGTGGAGCCCTGGGGAACTACGCAAGTTATTTTGATGTCAGCTGTCAAAGTGAGTGTTGAAAAAAAAATAAAATAAAAAACATAAAACATCTCAACCCAATGAGACTGTTGGTTACATTTTTTATTTTTTTGACATTTTTTATCCACCAAGCTGGAATCCATGTAGCTGGAATTTTGAGCATTTAATGCATCACTGGATTTGGTAAATTCCACCTGAATTCCTAAAACCTGGACGTAGTACCAAACTCTTACAAGTTAATAAAGCTTCAAAAAACAAACAAACAACAACAACAACAAAAAAACAATGTATTGTAAAGTCACAAAAATTAAACGTGTTGTTGGTTGCAAAGCCACAGAGTTGCCATGCGCTTAAGTGGTTGCCAGTAGAAACTATAACAAGGTTTGCACGATGCTAATAAGCGAGGTGTTCAGCGTAGAGCGGGCCTCACACCTCACATGCGGAACACCTCTCTGCTGATAGTGTGAATAAACAAAAATACAACCCAAACCACAGGAACTGGTGAGAAAATGCCAGCAAGCTGACGGCCCTGTGTGGGAAAAACAGCAGAGGCTGTAGATGCAGCAGAGTCATCAAATGAATCATAAGGCAACATTTTTTACCCCCAGACTCTCACGGCCGCTGGAATGTCCTCTCATGTAGCTTTAAAGTTAGAAAAATCCTTTTTTTTTCCATATAGCAGGACAGTGCCATCATTTCTGTCAAAAACATGGACAAAAAAGGCAATGAGCAACCTGAAAATAAAGAAAAAAATACAATATTATTATTATTTTTTTCAATTTTCAGGTCATTTCCTATAACCTTTTTACTAATGTCTTGCAAATGTTTTGATCATTTCTTGCACATTTTCCCAGTGCCTCTTTCCCATGTTTTTGATAGAAATCAAGGCAATTTGCCTCAGATCAAACCCAAGAAATGTGATGCTGATCTGATGTCCGTCCAAGTTTGAAAGGCCTCAGTCCCCTCAGGGTGCTGACAGAAGCACAGAGTCTCCATCACTCTGATACTGAGGGAAATATTCACGCCAAGACGCTGCAGAATCACATCAGATAGAAAAGATCTACATGTCTTGTGCATCATTTTAGACACATTTCCCTGGAACTCAGCAGGAAACCTCCGGGTCTCCACTGGAATTTAAAATAAAGTTCTGAGGGTTTGAACAAAGAACTCGACCACACAGCAGACAGACAGGCAGGCAGGCAGAGAGACAGACAGGCAGGCAGTATTGTTGCAATAAAGCACGGCTGATGTTGTGTCTTCGTCTGTTGGACAGGAACTTATGCATTCTCATATCTGAACTAGTTGATATGTGTTCATACAACCACCCACCCACCCACACACACACACACACACACACACATACACACACACATACACACACAGTTTGTTGGTATTTCCTGCTAATGACCCTGTCAGTCATTACGTTGGAATCTGGCCCAGTAATGGCTACCGACCTCTGTGTGTGTGTGTGTGTGTGTGTGTGTGTGTGTGTGTGTGTGTGTGTGTGTGTGTGTCCTGCTGGTCAGAGGCAACTTGTTGAGCAAGGCAACACAGTGAGACGGGGGCAACAGCCGACTGAGTGTTAAACTCAACCTGGCAAGGCGTTGTGGAGTGGGCGGAGCCACAGGTTCTGGAAGGTTCTTCCACATTTGGGATTTTACTTTTATCAGTAAACCTCAATAAGACTGACCACAGAGCCACAGAGCCTGCTGGACTGCAGGTAGACGTTACGGACAAATCACTAAATACTACAGTTCCCATGAGCCTCAGCCCGTTCATCCAGAAGAGCATTTGTGAGCTCAGACTCTGATGTTGGACCAGAGGGCCCGGCTCACAGTCTGCGTTCTAGTTGATCCCAAAGGTGTTGGATGGGGTTGAGGTCGGGGCTCTGTGCGGGCCGCTCAAGTTCTTCCACACCAAACTCAGCCGGCCACGCCTTTATGGAGCTGCTCTGTGCACTGGGGCTCAGTCATGCTGGGACAGGAAAGGGCCTTCCTTCCCCAAACTGGTCCCACAGAGCTGGAAGCAGAGAATTGTCCAAAATGTGTCGGTGAGCTGAAGCGTTCAGATTTCCCTTCAGTGGAGCTGAGGGGCCGAGGCCGAGCCCAGAAACACCAGCCCACAGCGTGACCCCTCCTCCAGCAAACTGCACAGTCGGCACAATGCGCTCAGGCAGGGAACGTTCTCCTGGCGTTCCCCAAACCCAGACTCGTCCATCAGACCGCCACATAGAGGAGCCTGATTGGTCGCTCCACAGAACACGTTTCCACCGCTGAATGAAACACCTGAACTCAGTGATTAAGAGGCATGGCCTGATACTTTTGTCCATGTAGTGTATGATGCTGTATCCACATGACGCTGCTGACATGATGCAGTGATGCTGTATGAGGCTTGTAGGATTTATTGATCAGACCAATCAGTGTCTCAGGCCAACCCTAACCCTGAGTTTGAGATCATCCATATCGTTTTCCTCCAATATGGTAACCACACGTGGCTCAGCCCTTGTTATAATGTTGTTTATTGATATTATCTGCCAGCACCATGTCAGAGTATTAAGGAATACAGTTTCTGCTCTACATATCAGTAATATCAGTTAGATGTGGAAATGGTGTACATTAAGCTGTTATAGTCTGTAGGGTCAGACTGCAGTGTTATATGTAACATTCACTTATAATCGAAACATTTATGTCCTCATTGTCTATGGTTACAGAACCGCACAACCAGAAAACCAGACTTCCTGTTTGAGCGTGCTGAACGGTGTGTGAAGCTTCCACTGAAGGCAACTCCATCTCAGCTACTTCTGCACCGGCGGTTACACACACACCTCAAAACCAGCTAGTGACAGGAAGCACAGATCACCTTATCCGATTTAACCACCTCCTGCCCTTTTTCTAGACCCATTTTATACTGTGTGTTTGTGTGGTGGTGGTGCTGGTGGGTGGGGTGGGGTGGGGTCTTCAGGGGGAGGTGAAAGGCTAACACTAGAAGTGGTAAACATCATGTGAGGCTGGGAGCCTGAAGATGAATTTGAGCTGCTCCTCAGCTCTGTGTGTCAAGTTATTCTGGTCATAAACCTGAATAAACACTGTGGTTTTATGTATTCAGAGCGTATAGGGGTTAGAACAGTATGATGGATGTATACAAGGGCGCCGTATATGGGGGAAAAGTTAGGACAATTCCAAGGGCCCTTGCCTGACAGGGGCCCCAAAAAATAGGTAAAAACTAATATAAAATTGATAAACCATCATCGAGTAAATATATATATATATATTTCAAAAATAACAATTAATACTACGATTATGATCTCTTTGCTTTTATTTGTTTTTGGCAGTAAAAGTTAAAAATCCCCATTGATCCAATGCCACCACCTGTGAGTTTACAGTTTTGGAGATAAATTAGACCTGCATGTGGGACTACAAGGGAGACAGTGAGCAATAACCAGGTAACTGTCATGGCGTTCTTTTCACAAATATGGGAATGATAGTCAAAAATATCATTAAAATGCATAGTTTTATATAAAATGACATCAAAATTTTTCGCCAGCCTATAGGCCGGCTATAAAAGGGCCCAATAAGATTTCTTTTCATGGGGCCCAAAATCCCTGGCGGTGCCCCTGGATGTATATGAAGTATGTTCAGTTATGTGTCATACTTTGTTGCAGCGATTTTACACAGATCTGGTGCAATATTTAACATATTTTGATACCTGGAGAATTACTAAAAATGGTCAAAAATCCTCCAGAATCCCACATCAGGACACCAGGACCCTGAGGAACACCACAGAAACATTCAGGCTTTGATTTGTTTCAAAAACTTTTGGCATTTGCAGATTTCTGTAAGAACTTTTCTGGTGACTGGATGTTGAGCGTTGTATTGTGTTAATGTGTCAG
>NC_044000.1:26306520-26309020 GCF_902150065.1 Myripristis murdjan
AGTGACACTCGGCTAACAGAAACATGTTTTTTGCAATTAAATGAATGAGAGAATTGTGAAGATCATTGATTTGGATAAAAAAAAAAAAAAACTTTGTAACTTTCAGTAACTTGAACTGTGTCTGAAACTTCCCATGATGCTCCCTGGCTGCTGAGCTGACCTGGTCTCCATGGCAACTGCATCATCATCATCACCACCATCATCATCAGTGTTATCACCCTCTGAGTCTGAGGCTGACTCAGCAAAACTCCACCACACCACCTGCCGCTTCCTCCCCGCCGGCTGTGGCGGTCAAACCTCAGTAACCATGGCGACCGCTGAACTTCCTCTTTGTCTCCGAGCGGCGACGGCTGATTGGCTGTCGTTCCGGCGGGGGGTTTTGGCCGGATTGACCGGTTTCCTCCCCAGTTTCCTCCGCCTCCGCCTCCGCTTCCTGTCATCACAGGAAGTTCAGCTCTGCCAAGGGCTATTGTTGTGGGCTGTCACAATAAAAGCACCAAGATGAGCAGCTGTCAGAATAAGAGCTCTGTCTCTGATGTCTCACAAAGTGTTTAAAAGATTAATAAATCTCAAAAAGATAAAATCATATACTGGTTAAACATGTTGCTTATGAGACACGACAGGGCAGCTGTGTAGTGGATCAATATCAGTCAATCAACTGATGACTGACTGATCGATAATGTTATGATTGATTGACTGTTTTCTTGGCACAAAACAACATTTTATTTTTTGATTTATATTTTAACTCCAAAAACCAACTCATAAGTGACGAGGAGTGTGAAGATGAAGATTTCCTTTCTTGGTTATGGAAGATTAAAGAAACATTTTCTTTGAAATTATGGACTTGGGGAAGTTTTAGAAGTTTGGAAGTTTTTTGAAATTTAATACAAGAAGTTGACACAAATCAGCTTTGCAGCCCTTTTCACACTCAGGGTCCTCAGCCCAGCCCCTGGTAGCTCCAAAAAATAGGAACAAATCAGTAAAATATCACATGAAAATGACTTGGAAATTAGCTAATAATTTTTTTTACAGTCCTGAAAATTTGAAAAAATGAAAGGAAAAGAAAAAAAGAAAGAAAAAAGAAAAAAGCCAAATAATAATTGTAACATAATTGTAAATATATGATTATAAAAATTAAGGAATTTGAGGCAGCCATTGTAAATATTTTTGTCTTATTCACTTGGTTAAATAAAGCTCAAAATGAATAAATGAATAAATAAATAAACAAATAAAGCTTTCTGGACATTTCTTTCTGCGTTCCAGATCGATGTTCTTGTAAATCATCGGGTCATGTCTCGTTCTGTCTCTCCTGCTCTTTCTTCCTCTCATGTTCTTGACAGAACCGAGCCAGCCGCTCTGACGGGACAACAAACCGTCCCGCTGTTGCTCTGCCTTGGGGACGTTTCGGGGAAATCCCCAGAACCTCGGGACAGGCGGCTCCAAGCCGGGACGTCCCAGATAAATGGGTATGGCCAGCGGCTCACAGACTGTAAGATGAATACAGATAAAATAATCAACTTCTCCTCTTCTGTTGTCTTCCTCTCCAGAGTGTGTGTGTGTGTGTGTGTGTGTGTGTGTGTGTGTGTGTGTGTGTGTGAAGTCCTCTGAGACACTGGGCTTGAAATAAACCTGAACTTCAGTTTTCTTTAAATGAGGAAGTGTTCCTGTCAGGGAGGAAAGGCCTCCACAGGACAGACAGGAAGTGGGACGGGACGGGACACACCTGTTCCTGCACGGGACAGGAGGCACGAGGTCAGCTGTCAGATCTCACGTTCATCCTGCTGACCTGAGCTTGTCATGATGTTCGCTGTGTGTTAAAGCGACTTTGCTGCAGGTGCGTCTCCTCCGTCCCTCTGACACCGAGGGGGACGTTCTCACCAAGACGCTGCAGAACCGCATCACGTAGAGCAGATCTGCGTGTTCCCTGGAAGGCAGCAGCTCGTGCCCGGGCTCTGCGCTCGACTTTCACAATAAAGTGTTTCTGAGTTAAAAATACTCCCAGCTGATTTTCCGCCTCTGTTCATTCATTTCTGCTTTTCTGATGAACAAGGAGGCCCACTGATCCTGCTGACAGCTGCACTGTGTGTGTGTGTGTGTGTGTGTGTGTGTGTGTGTGTGTGTGCATGCAGCGTCTCCATGGTAACCTCTCTCCCGAGGCCACATCCTGTTTACGTTATTGGATATACAGCACAAACAGGAAGTGAGACGGGCTGGTAAGAATGTGACTTCCTGCAGCAGGAACTACAGCCGCCGCCGAGCCGACCAATCACAGGCCACGGAGTGTTTCGGCCGGCCAGTGGGGCAGCTCGCTACGCCCAGAGGCTCGCTGTCGCCATGGAAACGCCGTTACCATGAGAAACGCCTTCAAATGTCACCGCAACAGAAACTTCATCAGTGTGGTTGAAATTTAGTCGCCATGGAAACGCTGTCACCGTGCTACTGATGGTGTCAAATCAGTTACATTGTTGCCATAGAAACGTTGCCACCTGGGTAAAAATCA
>NC_044000.1:26314020-26341520 GCF_902150065.1 Myripristis murdjan
ACACACATCCTCATTTGCAGCAGCTTCCTCCCAGTGTTAATGGAAGTGTTACCACAGCAACACTTCCCATTTCCTCACATCACCCAGGAGCTGTGTGTGTGTGTGAGTGTGTGTGTGTGTGCTTTTATGTGTGTGTGTCTGGGTGTGAGTGTGTGTGTGTGTGTGTGTGTGTGTGTGTGTGTGTGTGTGTGTGAAAGATGTTAACATCACTCTAACTGCGGCTCTTAGCTCCTAGAATGACAGCCCTGTGGTTGGTCTCTCTCTCTATCACACACATTCACACACACACACACACACTCACACACACACACGCGCGCACACACACACTCACACTCACACACACACACACACACACTCACACTCACAATTAAAGTCCGCTCAGCAGATTAAATGAGATGCAGATGAACTGAATTCTCCTGTGTCTGATGTTTTATGTGTTTGATTAAATTTTTACTTTTGTAAAAACAATTAAAATTAATTTTAAACGTTTCTGTGCCTCACACTCGGCTGTGCGATCCGGGGCCCTTGGGGGGCCTCTGAGGCTCCTCCAGGGGCCGTCAGCAGGATGAGAAGCAGCTCAAGCCTTGAAACCTCAGCAAATTGAGTTATAAAGAGTTATTAAAAAATAAAAAACTACCATAATATTACCCAAAAATAAAACCCTAACCCTAACCCTAAATGCAAAAGTTGCCAGAAAACTGATTACTGAAAAAACAATTCCTAAGAAAAAGGCCCAAAAAATTTTACACAAAATTAGACACATATAAATAAATAATTAAAAAAATGTATCAAAGTAGTAGGGAAAAGTATTTCAAAAGAATGACCTTAAAATTACCACAAAATCACTGAAAATGTTTTTTCAAAAATTACAAAAAAAAAAAAAAATTCCAACAAAAAATAAATAATAATAATGATAATAACAGTAGAAAACTCCACATGTCTCAAAGGGTTAAAGCAGAGCGAGGCTGTGATTGGCTGATTTTTTTTTTTTTTTTTAAATGCTGTGTAATAACGAGGTCGCAGCGCCCCCTGCTGGTTCAGATCCGTCACTACAGCATCACCCTGCATCACAGTAAAAACAATAACAGTTACAATAATAACACGTTTTATTTGTGTAGCGCACTTGTTAGTACTCAAAAACACTTTACAGTTAAAAAAAAAACCAAAAAAAAACGAAACTTGAAACATGGAATAAAAACATGAATAAAAACATGAAAAAACAAAACAACAAAGAGAGTAAAGTAGATACATTTAAACAAGATTAAGGTATTACACCAACTGAGGCCCCTACGTTTTTTCTTCATGTTTTTATTGAGTAAAAAATAAACTTACAAAGTGCAAGAAGAAACAAGACAATCAGTTAAAACCAACAGTTGATGACTTGAAGTTAAACGTCGTGTTTTTCCTTGTGAACAGACGTTTCTGTCGCTCAGCAGCAGGGGGCGCTGTGATCTGATGATGTCAAGTTATGTTCATGACCACAGAACTTAATTATCTGCGTGTTCTGCTGTTTATTGTTTGTGTTGTTTATTTATTTTCTGCCCTCCGGTGTCGGAGCTCGGAGCTCGGAGCTCGGAGCACTTCAGGCTCCTGCAGGACGGCTGATGACAGCCTATCAAACGCCTGTGGGGATGTGGATATTTTCTTGTCAAATTTTCACAATAACATAAAAGGGAGTAAAGTGTTTCTATATTTTGTGTCATGATGGATCATTTCTAAGTTCTATTCTTCCTTCATCACATCAAGGCGGGCCGCCCTCCCCTTTCAAACCGCACCATCTGCCTTTAAGATTCCTGATGTACAGATGTCCGAGTTGCCCTGAACGCCTCTTTGCTGACGCTACAAGACGCGCCGGATGTGCCGCGGCGCCACTGCATTCCGCCAGGTGACGGTTTGAGTTTGAGTCTGAACACCTGCAGCGGGACAAGGCGGACAGACAGGTAGACAAACACGGTCCAGTTCACTCACCTGGACGGAACCCGCCCACCTGAGCCACAGCCGCGGCCTGCTGGCGGAGCGGCTGCCTGCTCGCTGTTAGCCGTTAGCTGCCTGTGCTAACCGGCTGCGTCACTTCCAGGTTTTGAAAGTCGCGGCCAGAGAAGCTGCGGCCGGTCCGACATGGAGCTACAAGGTGAGTTTAATGTCTTATAAATTATCCCTTTCCACGCTTTGCTGCATTAAAATAACATTAAAATAATGTTTAACCCAGCAGGCGAGGCATAGTCAAGCTGCGTCAGGCTTTGTGTGCTTTTATTGTCTTAAATCACGGAGCCATGCTGTGGGCTGTCCTTTATTTTACTTTAGTTTAACTCAGATTTGTTGAATTTTCTGTTTCGCGTCACAAACAAAGAAGATAACAGCATTATTTACAAGTATATGCAGCAGTAAAATAATAAAACATTAGTAATATCTCGGACAGTGGACTGCTTTTTCCGCTTTCCTCTGTTCTCTTCTTTTTTCTCGCAACCTTTATTTATAAAACACATGTGCGCAGACACGTGTAGATTAATGTTTTTTTTTTTTTTTTTTTGTGCCGTGTCCTGCTGCTTTGTTAACATTTTAATAAAATTAAAGTAAACAAAATCAGCTGCTGATGTAATGAACCCAGCAGGATTCATGTCAGAGCTGCGGCGGTTTAATCGATCAGCTGCCAGTTGTTTGGTAACTGATCGATCGTTTTGAGGTTCCAGCTCCTCAGGTGTGAATGTTCCCAGGTTTCTCTGTGAGCATGAACTCAACACCTCTGGGGTGTGATCGGTTCTGAGTCTGACAGTTTATAATCGATCAATTAGAGAATAATCAGCAGGTTGATCGATAAAGCAAAGAGCAGTCAGGGCGGTGGTGTGGGGGGTTCAGCTCCTCGGAGTGCTCGTTGTGCCCCTGAGCAAGGCAGTGTGCTGTCTGTGTGTCCGCAGCGGCCTCGGAGCCCATGGCGCTCGGCTCGCCCGCCTCGCCCAAGCCGCCGCCCGGAGCCCAGTTCCTGCCGGGCTTCCTGATGGGCGAGCTGCCCGCCCCCGCCAGCCCGCAGCCCCGCCCCTTCAGCCTGGCCACGCCCACCGTGGAGAGCACAGGTGAGCAGACACACAGGTGCAGTCAGCTCAGGTGAGAAGAGCTGAAAATTAGCAAATTATTTAAAAAAAAAAGTACAAGAAAATGATCTGAAAATCAGCTCAGGAGGGAAAAGTTAACAAACAAAAACAAAGAAATGACCTGAAATTAAGAAAAAATCCTCCATAATATAATTTTAAACATAAGAATTATAACCATAAATTTCTGTGTAGATTTTTGATAATGTTCTCATGCAATTTCCAGGTCATTTTCTTTTTTCTTCTCCTCTGCTTTGTGGTATTGTTTTGTGTGTGTGTGTGTGTGTGTGTGTGTGTGTGTGTGTGTGTGTGTGTGTGTGTGTGTGTGTGTGTGTGTGTGTGTGTGTGAAAAATGATAAATAAATCAGAAAACTTGCAACATTTCTCCTGGTAATAAATGTCCTACAGTAAAAGTTCAGATCAGAGGAGCAGAAGTTGAAGTCAGGAAATAACATACTCACCTTTTCAAAATAAAGGAAGAAAGAAGTAAAAATAATTTTTAATTTATTCACATTAACCTTAATGTTCAATTCTTCTTGAGAAGATAATTTTTGTTGTGTTTTTATGTTAGTGTTTACTCTCTAACTTGATATGTGAGTGTGCACCTCAGTGATTGGCTGTATGCGTGTTTGTTTTTTATTATTAGTATTATTGTTCTTCTTATTATTTTGCTCAGGAGGCTCCGCCCTGCAGCCCGTCGTCCTCACACCCAAAGACAAGAGTGGAGCCCCGCCCGTCCGCAGTATCCATGACGACCTCATTACCGCGTCAACACCCCTCAACACACACAGACAGGTGGGTCAGTAGACAGACAGACAGACAGCTAGGTTGACAGACAGACAGACAGACAGGTTGTGGGTGGGCCTAGAGGTTCTGTCAGACCAGGTGTGATCAGCTGTGTTGATGTGGACTTTTATTTTGTAGTTTTAGGTGGTTAACGAGTGCTGGTCATGTGTGTATGTGTCTCCAGTCTTTTCCAGTGATTCAGTCTCCTCTGTCTGCACGTCAGGCCTCGACTCCAGGAACAGGTACACACACACACACACACACACACACCTACTTGCTGGTGCTCTTAACATTCACATTAACATTAACACTGCTGCTAGACAGACAGACAGACAGTCAGTCAGTCAGACAGACACAGCCAGACAGGCGGACAGGAAACACAGTAAATTGGCGCTCAACTACAGCTTCTTCACTGGCCCTCTCTCTCTCTCTCTCTCTCTCTCTCTCTCTCTCTCTCTCTCTGTCTCTGTCTCTGTCTCTCTGTCTCTCTGTCTCTCTGTCTCTCTGTCTGTCTGTCTGTCTCTCAGGTGTGCAGCAGGTGTGTGTGTCTCCAGCTCAGGTGGACCCGTTCTACAGTCAGGGAGAAACTCTGAGCTCCGACGACCAGCTGGACCAGAGCTGGGTCACCGTGTTCGGGTACGACCTCGCCCACAGAACTGCAGTACTGCTGATTATACTGCAGTACTGCTGATTATACTGCAGTACTGCTGATTATACTGCGGTACTGTTGATTATACTGCGGTACTGCTGATTATACTGCAGTACTGCTGATTATACTGCGGTACTGCTGATTATACTGCGGTACTGCTGATTATACTGCGGTACTGTTGATTATACTGCGGTACTGTTGATTATACTGCGGTACTGTTGATTATACTGCAGTACTGCAGCAATACTCACTCAGAGTACTACAGCAGCTGCAGTAGTACTGACCTGCTTCCTGCTGTGTTTTGTTTCCTGTCCAGTTTAACAGACAGGAAGTAAAAACTGCAGGAATTTCACAATAAAAGACCTCCAGATGGCACAGGATGTACTGATAGTTACAATACACAATCATTACAATCAATACAGGATCAATAGAACATGACGCTGTTCAGTGCCAGAGCTGCTGCTTACTGTGTGTGTGTGTGTGTGTGTGTGTGTGTGTGTGTGTGTGTGTGTGTGTGTGTGTGTGTGTGTGTGTCAGGTTTCCTCCAGCCTCGGCCTCCTACATCCTGCTGCAGTTCGCTCAGTACGGAAACATCCTCAAACACACGGTGAGACACACACACACACTCTGACATGCTTCCCTGTGCAGGACCTGTGCACTGTGTGTAGATGTGCTGATGTGTGTGTGTGTGTATGTGTGTGTCAGATGGCGTCCCCGGGGAACTGGATGCACCTGCAGTATCAGTCGCGGCTGCAGGCGAGGAAAGCTCTGTCCAAAGACGGCAAAGTGTTCGGAGACTGCATCATGGTGGGAGTGAAGCCCTGCATCGACAAGGTCTGTCTGCACGTCTGTCTGTCTGTCTGCCTTTCTGTCTGTCTGCACGTCTGTCTGATTGTCTGTCTGCCTTTCTGACTGTCTGTCTGCACGTCTGTCTGTCTGTCTGTCTGCACGTCTGTCTGACTGTCTGCCTTTCTGACTGTCTGTCTGCATGTCTGTCTGTCTGTCTGTCTGCCTTTCTGTCTGTCTTGGCGCTTTTCCACTAGCACCTACTTGGCTCAACTCTACTCGGTTTATAAGCTTTCCCATTAGGTGGTAGTAGCTGGTACCAGGTCCCATTTTAATACCTACTCGGCCGGGGTTCTAAGCGAGCTGAGTCGAGCCAATAATGTGACGTAAACGCTGTGCAGGTCACTGATTGGACAGGGAGCGACGACACATGAGAGCGACTACTTCACAAAAACCAAACCCGCCATTTTAAAAAGAAAACGGCAACAGCGACCGTGCGCATTGATCATCGCTGAAGTTGGCAAAGTCAAAAAATGGCAAGTAAACCGGCACCGCGGTCAAATGAAGAGGTGTGTGCTTGGTGGTGTGGCTGCGTTGCTATGACGACTCCACCCACGAGGAGGTGGTACTGAGCTGTAATGGAAAACCACCGAAAACGAGTCGAGCCGAATAGGTGCGAGTGGAAAAGTGCCGTCTGTCTGTCTGTCTGTCTGTCTAACCTGTCTGTGTGTCTGTCTGTCTGTCTGTCTAACCTGTCTGTGTGTCTCCTGTCTGTCTGTCAGAGTGTGATGGAGAGTGGTGAAGCTGTCTCTCCTCCCTGCTCCTCCTCTCTGCTCTCCACTCCTCGCTCCTCCATCAGGCCGCTGAGCGCCGCCTACAGGAGCTGCAGCAACGACTACCAGGTAACACCTGACCTCTGACCCCTGACCCCCCTGAGCTCTGACCTGTACCCTAAGAGTATCTTCCTGCATGTTCACTCTGTCAGTGATTATAAAAACAGTTTGTTTGTTATTTTGTGGTGATGCGTTCAGGGGTCCTGTGAAATTTGATACAACTTGTGTGTTAGGAGGCTTTTAACTTGAAAATATGTGGAGATTGGATTTTTTTTTTTATTGTGGTGTTATATCTGTGTGTGTGTGTGTGTGTGTGTGTGTGTGTGTGTGTGTGCGCTCAGGTTGTTGCAGACAGACAGACGCCCAGGAAGGACGACAGCTTTGTTTCCAAGGCGATGGAGTACATGTTTGGCTGGTGACACGCATCACACAAGGCATTATGGGATGCGTGGTGGCCTTGGGGTGTGCGTGTGCGCGTGCATGCGTGTGCGTGTGAAGGAGGGAAGGACTGATTGACTGTACTGTGTATGTGTGTGTGTGTGTGTGTGTGTGTGTGTGTGTGTGTGTGTGTGTGTGTGTGCTTTCTATTCTGTTTTAATCTGATAGTTTTTATTCCCTCTGTTGTTTCAATAAAGGTTGAGCGGTTTGAATCCGGACTGTGTTGGTTTTCTGTCAGCAGCCACTAGAGGGCGCTCTCCCTACTGCAGTCATTCAGATCTGACCCACAGACAGACCCGCAGCTTAACATTTCAACAACAACAACAACAAACCTTGTGTGTGTGTCTCTTCACATGTCATGAATGAAGCTCGAGAGAAAAGAAAACAAACAAACAAAAACCATGACACCAAAATCAACAAGAAAATATAAACAATGAGACAATAACAACTTGCTCTAGGGAAAAGTGCTAAAAGTTTTCTCTCAGTAGAATTTCTGCACGCCTGACGTAACAGCAATAATAATAATAAAATAACAACAACAACAAGAACAATGACTCATGCTTACAGGGTTTGAATAAGCCTGTGAACGCCCCGAGCCTTGTTACGTCATTGGTGTGCGACCACCGTATTCACGAGCTGCGTCAAGATACCACGCAGACTGGCAGAAAGCACCGGAAGTTAAAATACATTTCAGAAGAAAAGCACAAAAAAAAAAAATCAACGAAGTTTTTTCTTTTTTTTTTTTTTTCGAGGTTTTCATGTTTTATTCTGGTTGATCCTGATGAAAGCAGCAGAACCTGAGGAGTGATTAAAGCTGTGTCCAAAAAATAAAAATCTATACAAACTGCCAAAATTCAGTGGATTCTGCTTTTGAATAATAGTATGTGCAGTGATGACGTTTTTTTTTTTTTTTTTTTTTTTAGGTTTTCAATGAATCCTGGGCAGAGGGGAAAGATTCATGTTAAGAAAACAGCAGGAGACCAAACAAACCCTTTCACATAAAAAATCATAAGGGAAAAAAATCTCACACAGACACTCATACATATCCACATAACGCACATAATAAAAACACATATCAGTAAGTAATAAATAAACATGAATCTACTCAAGTGTTATGCAGCAGGTTGTATTTTTTAGTTTTATTGACTCATTGTCAGTCACTTCTGTATTGCAGTTTGTCGTGATTCCACACAAAAGTTGATTTAGTCCCATAATTTTTCTCAGTCACTGTATTCGTTGTTTTTAATGCTGCTATATTATTTTTGAGCTGCATCAAATGTTTTACTGGTTATATATATACACTACTCACAAAAACTTAGGGATATTCGGCTTTCGGGTGAAATTTCAGGATGAACCTAAAATGCATTATAACCTTTACAGGTGAACTTAATGTGACCTTCTGTAAACTTTTGAATGCACATGTCCAACTGTTCAATGTTTCAGTACTTTTTGCACAAGTTGCTGTTCTCTAACAAGGAGTTTAACAGCAAAATTCACATCAGGTGTTTGATGCTCCAGCTCATCGAGGTCGTATCATTAGGGAACGGCTGCTGGAGACTGGGGTACCTCAGATGGAGTGGCCTGCACTTTCTCAGACCTGAATCCCATAGAAAACCTATGGGATCAGCTGAGTCGCCGTGTAGAGGCTCGGAGCTCTGTACCCCAGAACCTCAATGTCCTGAGGGCCGCCCTTCAAGAAGAGTGGGATGCCATGCCTCAGCAGACAATAAGTCGACTTGTGAACAGCATGAGACGTCGTTGTCAAGCTGTAATTGATGCTCAAGGGCACATGACAAGTTATTGAGACATTGACATTTTTTGTTGTGGTATGAGTCAATATCAGTATAGAGTGCCATTGAGACTTCCCAATGTCACACAAAAAAAGATGAGATTTTCCACTGAACTCCATATCCATTGTATAAAGTAGACCTTAAACTGCTAGAAATGCATGTTGGTCAAGCTCCTGCACCTTTTATAAATTGACTGCAAGCATAGAAAGTACAAGCGAATTGCAAAATGTGTCCACCCTGTCATGGGACAATTTCTAAATAGAGTAAATATGTTCTAATCATATATTGATTACAAAATGTACATTTTCAGAAAGGTATTTGGTCCCTCGTTCAGGAATATATTTTAGTTTCTGGAAAACATCTCTCAAAAATACAGAAATTATGGAAAAATATGTCTGTATATGTAAAATCTATGAAAGTTGTACTTTCTTTTTTGAATAAACTCTATAAATAAAGGTATCTGGTCAAACTTTGAAATAATACTGTTTGGCCCTAATCTCTTCAGAGCAAAATCACACAAAAGGTTTTGATAACTTGTGAAAATAATTATTTATTCACATAAAACATGAACATGACGGGGTGGACAATGACATGACGGGGTGGACCTTGGCATGACAGGGTGGACAATAGTGAAGTGCCTCATATATATTTAAAGGAAAAAATGTTATGGTTTTGTCAACAAATGTTTTTTGTCAAAACATGACTTTTTTCACCTACTGTATTTTGAATTGTGCACAGGTAGGCTACATCTGGAAATGACACTCAACAACAGCAAAAATAAATAAATAAAACCTTCAACTAGACAAAAAAACAAGATTGATATAAACAAAACAAAAACCATTTGTCCCTGTAGGCCTTCCACAAAAAGTATAAACATAGGTATCCTTTCAAATGGTTTCTTTCTCTGCATATGTTTTGTCCTCCACTTGACTTCTGAAACACTGAAAAACTTATAAAACTGTTATAAAACTAGACTTGACGACGCAACATGTATCAGTTAGGAAGGTGACTGTGTATACTTTAACAAACATATTTTGAATTTCTGAAACGCATTTATATAGATTCATATTTTGCAATGACAGGGTGGACACATTAAGATTGAACACATTCAAGTTCAATCATAAAATGATGAAAATGTCAAAATATAAATGTTGATATGTACTCTCTCTGCAGGAGCTATTCTTCACTCCATTTGTAAAAGACAAAGCAGTGGTAGTGATGTCACTGATTACAGCAGGGGGTTTCTTTTAGTGGCAGTAACCACCTAATGACGGGGTGGACAGCAAATCCAGGGACACATGCAAAACGTTTATTATTATTATGAAATTAGACCATAAATGATCCAATTGACTCATTTTATTCAAGTACTTGATGAGAGCAACAAGAGCATGTAAAAGGTTTGTACATTGTATATCATTTATCTACTTATTTCACTCAGTGAAGTTAGTAGAGAGGAGTTTGGGACATGGCAAAATCACATGCATCTAATCATAGAACATTATTTTTAAATATGAAAAACACCCTTTTAAAGATGTATCTCTGTACCAATGTGTGTTTAAATGTTTGACCATTTATAATAAACCCTCAGAGTTTTGTTATTTTGCAAATTTTTCATGAAAAGTGAGTGATTTCTGCCCGGGACACCAAATGGTACCCTATATTGATATTGACTCAGTCCTGCTGGAGCCCCACATGGAGGGAGGCAGCTGTTCGTCCAGGAGGCTTTTGTTGTGAAGGCTGTCTCCGGAAGTGCAGTGTGTGTGTCGGTGTTTGTTGGTGTGTGTGTGTGTGACGCGGAGCCGCAGCCGGACAGCGAGCCGGACGCCGCGGCGGACAGACGGAGGAGTCTCGCTCTCTGAGAGGTGAGCGAGCCGCGCGAGGCCAGGTAACTCAGGTGAGCTTTAACAACAACAGCAGGAACATGGCGGCGGTCTCGTGAGGAGGAAACCCGGCGAAGCGGCTGACGGGAGACTTTTAAAAGTTGTTAGCTTAGCCTAGCTTAGCCTCCTGTTTATGTTTCCGGCGGCTCGCGGAGGAATTTCATCAGCTAGAGCCTGACCACAGCTGTCCGACCAACACTGTGTGTGTGTGTGTGTGTGTGTGTGTGTGTGTGTGTGTGTGTGTGTGTGTGTCCAGTTCCCATGATGCCTTGCAGAGTCCCGGTTCGTCCGGCCGGTCCGACCCGGTTCGGGCTGCTGCTGCTGGGCCTGCTGCTGGTGTGTATGTGTGTGTGCGCGCGCGCGGAGAGCCGGGACTACTACGAGCTGCTGGGGGTCAACAGGGAGGCCACGAGCCGCGAGATCCGCCGCGCCTTCAAGAAGCTCGCGCTCACCATGCACCCCGACAAGAACCCGGTAGGTCACCCTGTCACCCCTCACCCTGTCATCCTGTCACCATGTCACCCCTCACCTCCTCACCCTGTCACCATGCACCCCGACAAGAACCCGGTAGGTCACCCTGTCACCCCTCATCTTGTCACTCCTCACTCTGTCACCCCTCACGCCCTCACCCCCTCACCCTGTCACCATGCACCTTGTCACTCCTCACCCTGTCACCCTTCATCTTGTCACTCCTCACCCTGTCACCCTGTCACCCTTCATCTTGTCACTCCTCACCCTGTCACCCCTCACCTCCTCACCCTGTCACCCTGTCACCCTTCATCTTGTCACTCCTCACCCTGTCACCCCTCACCTCCTCACCCTGTCACCCTGTCACCATGCACCTTGTCACTCCTCACCATGTCACCCCTCACCTCCTCACGCCCTCACCCTGTCACCATGCACCTTGTCACTTCTCACCATGTCACCCCTCACCTCCTCACCCTGTCACCCTGTCACCATGCACCTTGACAAGAACCTGGTAGGTCACCCCCTCATCTTGTCACTCCTCACCCTGTCACCCTGTCACTCTGTCAGCCCTCACCCCCTCACCCTTGACAAGAACCTGGTAGGTCTTAGTAATTGGTAATAATTGGACGTGTGTCTGTGTGTGTGTGTGTGTGTGTCTGCGTGTGTGTGTGTGTGTGTGTGTGTGTGTGTGTGTGTGTGTGTGTGTGGCAGGGTGACCCCTCGGCCCACGACAGGTTCCTGCAGGTGAGTCGGGCGTATGAGGTGCTGAAGGACGAGGACCTGAGGAAGAAGTACGACAAGTACGGAGAGAAGGGGCTGGACGAGCAGCAGGGCGGGCGTTATGAGAGCTGGAGCTACTACCGCTACGACTTCGGTGGGTAACCGTGGCAACCATGTACACAGGACGCCCTCAGTGGGTAACCATGGTAACTGACCGGCCGGATCGGACTCGGGCCGTGTTCACACTGGGGGCTGTCACGCGTCTGAAATCTCCAGATTAGATGAGAAATGGATTTGTTGTGGGACTAGAAGCGAAACAGAACCCTTTCTCTCCTGTTGGATTAGGATTAAAAACACAGTCAGCCAGCCGGGCTGCCTAATCTGAGAGATGTGAAGTGTGTTATTGACTGGATTGAGAGCAGGTGTGTGTCTCACAGGTGTGTTTGTGTCTCTTTAGGGATCTATGACGACGATCTGGAGGTCATCACGCTGGACAGGGGAGACTTTGGTAAGAGTTATTAAAGGGTCATTCCAAATATTTTCAGACGGTCCTGGTTTCTGGTTTTTGTCGGTTGTGTCCAGAGGCAGCAGGCAGGATGGATCGCCTCGCTGCGCTGCTCCGTCAGGGATTAGCTCGAGTTAACAGAATAACAGAACTAGCTAACCAACAGCAGCCATGTTTTGTATCAAATAAAAATACAAAACGGAAGCGTGAGATAAAAAAAAGTAAAATCCCGGAGATGCAACTAAATGTTCATTCAGACACTGGAGGTTGATAAACTTCCTGTCCTTGTTTTCAGCCAGCTGGTCCAGCCACATTCACTCATCATTCTACCTTAAGATTCAATTTGTAATCTATTATGTGACGATGAAATTGTGCTTTATTCTTTGGATGTTTGTCATGAATGATTTTGAATTATTTATGTGCCTGATGTGTTTGATGCCACGTTTGAGGTCTCATGGTAACACGACGGGAGGTGCAGCTGAATTTAGGGGGAGCCGATGAAGACTGTTTTGGCTATGCTCTTCTTCATCAGGTCATATTGGGAATAATTTTCATTAAGTTTGATTGGAGAGACTAATTTACCACCAGTTTTCAATCACCTTTTGGTGTTTTAAATAGATGAATAAAAAGTTTTTTTTCTTTGTATGGAGCCTGAGGAAGAAGTGTGTGTGAATCCCACCAGGCCTCTGTGATTTTCATGGTGTGGAATGAATGGTCGACACAGCAGACTCGTGTATTTTCTGTCATCACTGCTTTTAAAATCAGCTTTGTTTCTGTATTGTATTCAGTTCCAGGAAACATTATATAGGCAGATAAGTGTCAGCGTGTGTGCGTGTGTGTGTGTGTGTGTGTGTGTGTGTGTGTGTGTGTGTGTGTGTGTTTCAGAGGCAGCGGTGAATTCTGGAGAAATCTGGTTCATCAACTTCTACTTCCCACGATGCTCCCACTGCCACCAGCTGGCTCCTACGGTAACACACCCACTGTTCACACACACACACACATATAATAAACGCCCACTAAACACACAGTCAGTACACCCATGAAACACACACACACTCTTTAAACAGGTGTGATATTACACTCATCAGATGTGCAGGGTTTCATATCAGCATGCCTTTTTTAACATATTAAAAGTTGCACTAAAACAGAGCGGGTGTGTCCTGGGTCGGTGTTTAAATCTCCGTCCCAGTTCCTCTGCATGTCCAGAGTTTTCTCTCCAGAACGTTCCTCTCATCTCCCAGAGCGAGCAGTGGGATTTCAGAGCTGCTACATCATTCCTCCTCCCTTTCCTCCAGGCGCTGGTTTCCATTCATTCCACTACGATATGAACATGAATTGGTCATTAATGTTTAACTAAAAACAGGGACTGATGCAGTGATCAGCTAAATACTGTGTGTGTGTGTGTGTGTGTGTGTGTGTGTGTGTGTGTGTGTGTGTGTGGCAGTGGAGGGAGGTTGCCAAGGAGATGGAGGGTGTGATCAGGATTGGAGCGGTGAACTGTGGAGACAACAACCGACTCTGCAGGAGCAAAGGAATCACCAGTTACCCCAGTCTGTACATCTACAGGACTGGTCAGGTTAGTGCGACTGACTGACTGACTGTCTGACTGACTGACTGACTGACGGACTGACGGACTGACTGACTGAGTGACCGAACGACTGTCTGTCTGACTGACTGACTGACTGACTGTCTTGACTGACTGACTGACTGACTGACTGACTGTGTGACTGTTTGACTGACTGACTGTCTGACTGTCTGACTGACTGACTGACTGACGGTCTGACTGACTGACTGACTGAGTGACCGAACGACTGTCTGTCTGACTGACTGACTGACTGACTGTCTTGACTGACTGACTGACTGACTGTCTGACTGACTGTGTGACTGTTTGACTGACTGACTGACTGACTGTCTGACTGACTGACTGACTGACTGACTGACTGACTGTCTGACTGACTGACTGTCTGACTGAACGAGTGACTCACTTGACTGACTGACCGACTGTCTGACTGACTGACTGACTGTCTGTCTGACTGACCGTCTGACTGACTGACTGACTGTCTGACTGTCTGACTGACTGACGTCTGACTGACTGTCTGACTGACTGACCGACTGACTGTCTGACTGACTGACTGTCTGACTGAGTGAGTGAGTGAGTGGCTGACTGGCTGACTGACTGACTGTCTGACCGTTTGATTGACTGTCTGACTGACTGAGTGACCTAACGACTGTCTGACTGACTGACAGTCTTGACTGACTGACTCACTGACTCACTGACTGACTGTCTGACTAACCGATTGACTGTCTAACTGGCTGACTGACTGTCTAACTGGCTGACTGACTGACCAGCCAGGACAGTGTGTTCAGGTGGAGTTGGCGGGACGGGTTTCAGGTTAATGGTGACTAAGAGTTTCAGACTTAGAGTTTGTTTTTTGTTTCCATAGAAACCAGAGAAGTACCATGGGGAACGTTCCAAGGAGAACCTGGTCCAGTTCTCCATGCAGTTCATCACAACCACGGTGACTGAGCTATGGCAAGGTAAACCGGTCTGAACCAGTTTCAGTTTGTACTGGTCTGTACTGGTTTGTGATTTCTGACTGATGTTGGTGTTGGTGTTGGTGTGTTGTTGCTAGGCAACGTGTTCAGTGAGATAGAGGGAGCGTTCTCATCTGGACTGGGATGGCTGATCACCTTCTGCTCTGAGACTGGAGGTAACACTCACACACACACACACACACACACTCTCTCTCTCACACCCACACACACACACACACACACACACTCACACACACTCACACACACCCACCCACACACACACACACACACATAGATATCTGGACAAATTATTAGGGATGACTCAAGTCTGCTCAGGTTGTGGTACTAATCTTTCTTCCTTTTCTCTTACTTCCAACACTTCCTTCCTTTCTTCCCTCCTTCCCTCCTTCCTTACTTCCTTTCCTCCTTCCTTTCTTCCATCCTTCCTTCTTTCCTTTCTTGCATCCTCCTTCCTTCCTTCCTTCCTTTCTTCCCTCCATCTTCCCTTCCTTCTTTCATCCTTGCTTCTTTTCTTCCTTCTTGCCCTCCTTCCTGTCTTCCATCCTCCCTTCCTTCCTTCTTTCCTTCCTTCCTTCCTTCCTTCCTACCATTCTTCCTTCCTTCCTTCCTTCCTTCCTTCCTTCCATCCTACCATTCTTCCTTCCTTCCCTCCTTCCTTCCTTCATTGCTCCCTTCCTTCCTTCCCTCAGATTGCCTGGAGTCGAGGACCAGACTGCAGCTGGCTGGCATGTTGGTGAGAACACAGTAGTGCCTGTAGTGGTACTGCTTGTAGTACTAGCAGCTGATGTAGTAGTGGCGGTAGTATTAGTAGTATTTTTAAGAGTAGTAGTAGTATTAGTAGTGATATTAGTATTTGTGGTAGTATTTGCTGTCAGGATGCAGGAACACTGATGAGTTTCTGCTGTCTGAATAAATTCTACTGTGATTCTGTTGGTGTGATGCTGAAAATGTGTGTGTGTGTGTGTGTGTGTGTGTGTGTGTGTGTGTGTGTGTGTGTGTGTGTGTGTGTGTGTGTGTGTGTGTGCAGGAGGGTCTGGTTAAGGTGGGCTGGATGGACTGCACCACCCAGGAGCAGCTGTGTGAAAGTTTCCAGGTGAGTGTTTTAAGTTTTGCAGGTAGAGCCGAACATTCACTCGGTCATGTCAGGAGTATTGATCAGGAATCCATCAGATATTTAAACACAAGGATTCTGTCATTGATCAGCATCACTGATCTGACCTTTTAGATATGTAATTTAAATAAATTTAAATATGTTTTTCTTGTCATGTTAGACATACTTTTTGCTGATTTTCTAGTTTTTGTGCTGGTTTTGTGGTATTTTATATAGTATAGTAGCATATGCACTTTGGGGAATTGCAGTAATAATGCTTAGGATATAGCAGTAGTATTGGGAGTATTATATGCAGTAGTATGTGGGGTATTGTTGTAGCACATGTATTATATGCAGTAGTATGTGGGGAATCGCAGTAGTATATGCAATAGTATTTTGCGTATTGCAGTAGCATATGCAGTAGTAATTGAAGGATTGCAGCACTTTTAGTAGAATATGCAGTCGTACCTGTAGAAAATGCAATAGTATTTAGAATATTGCCCCAGTATTTGGAGTATCGCAGTAGTACTTGCAGTATATACAGCATTTGGGGTATTGCAGTAGTATATGCAATAGTATTTTGAGTATTGCAGTAGTATATGCAGTAATATTGGGAGTGGTTCTTGAAGTAGTATATGCAGTAGTACTTGGAGTAGTATATGAAGTAGTATTTGGGGTATTGCAGGAGTATATAAAGTAGTATTAGGATGTTGCTTTTCCATGCAGTAGTACTTGTAGTACTGCAGTACAGAGTGTGCCTGTGTTGCAGGTGAGTGGAGGAGCGACCGGCTTCTTCCCAGCAGGAAGTTCTCTGCAGCAGCAGGGCAGCGTGCTGGTAAGACTCTGCACTGCCTGTGTGTAGTACTGGGTGTGTGTAGTACTGCAGTAGTGACTGTGTAGTACTGTAGCACTGACTGTGTGTGTGTGTGTGTGTGTGTGTATGTGTGTGTGTTGTTGCAGTGGCTGCAGACTCTGGACAGGAAGGAGATTTACAGTCAGGTCATCGATCACCTGCCTGACCTGGAGCTGCTGACCAATGACAGCTTCCAGGTGAGTAAGCCCCGCCCCCCTGCCTCAGCTCTCTCCTGATTGGCTGCTGTGTCTGTGCTGTGTGTTTTTTTTTGTACGATGTATTTCACTCTCTCCGTTGGTTCAGTCAGCTTACAAACATTCAGTTTGATCTGGTTTCTGAGAAAAAAAATCCAGGAAGTGGTGCGCTCAGTGTGGCCTGCACTTCCTGTTGACCTGGTGTGACTTCCTGTTTGCAGAGGAAGTTGGCGCGTCACCGCTGGCTGGTCAGTTTCTCGTTCGGCGACAGAGGCCTCGCCTCCAACGAGTACAAGAAGCTGCAGGCCCTGCTCAGGAACGACCACATACAGGTACCTGTCTGTCTGCCTGTCTGACTGTCCAGGCTGGCAGGGTGCACTGTCTCACTCACAGTTGTCTCTCTACCTGTCTGTCTGACTGCCTGTCTGTCTGTCTCCCTGTCTGTGTGCAGGTTGGCCGGGTGGACTGTCTGTCTGACGCGGAGCTGTGTCGCTCTCTCTACATCCACAAGTCCTGTCTCGCCGTCTTCAAGGGTCTGGGCATCCACGACTTCGAGATCCACCACGGTCAGTGTCTCACTGCGCAGACTGTCTCACTGCAGACTGTCTCCCTGCAGACTGTCTCACTGCAGACTGTCTCACTTTGCAAAGTGTCTCACTGCACAGACTGTCTCCCTGCAGACTGTCTCCCTGCAGAGTGTCTCACTGCGCAGACTGTCTCACTGCAGACTGTCTCCCTGCAGAGTGTCTCCCTGCGCAGACTGTCTCCCTGCAGACTGTCTCCCTGCAGACTGTCTCCCTGCAGAGTGTCTCACTGCGCAGACTGTCTCCCTGCAGACTGTCTCACTGCAGAGTGTCTCACTGCAGACTGTCTCACTTTGCAAAGTGTCTCCCTGCGCAGACTGTCTCACTGCGCAGACTGTCTCCCTGCACTGAGGGCTTTAAAGGGACATTCCAACGTTTCCCTGACTTCCCCAGACTGAGACTAGGCTAACAGTTCCCATAGACTTCAAGTCTTTATGCTAAGCTAACAGGAAATGCTACCCATAGGAACTGAACCAGTGGACGTCCACAGGTGGAAATGGTGTCCAACATCTGGTCCCAGTCTGTGGAGGTCAGTAAAAGGGACTTTTGCCCCAAATTTTGGAATATTTCTTTAACACACATTCTCCAGCCAATCAGAAGCAAGTATTCATCCAGATCCTGGTGTAATGTACTGTCACATGTTCAAATACACATTACTGGAACTTACTATACTTCACTGCATGCATGTTCCACACTGAGTCCTTAGTGTGTGTGTGTGTGTGTGTGTGTGTGTGTGTGTGTGTGTGTGTATGTGTGTGTGTGTCAGGTAAGGACGTGCTGTACAACATTGTGGGGTTTGCAAAGGAGAGCGTCAACGCCCACGTGACGACGCTGCGGCCCGACAACTTCCCCTCCGACAGGAAGGAGCCGTGGCTGGTCGACTTCTTCGCTCCAGTGCGTTCAGTTTGTGCAGACACGCACACACACACACACACACACACACACACACACACACACACACATACACACACACACACACACTGTATATTTTTGGCACTGTTGTTGGCAAGTTTAACCCTTTGAAACCTGCTTGGAGTTGGATTTCTTGTGTTTAAACCCTCATTTAACCCTCTGAGACCCGAGCAGATTGGCTTGGTATCTCTCAGAAAAATGAGAAAGAAAGGCAACGAGCAACTTAACAAGCAATGACCCTAAATTTTGCAGGAAAAAAAAAACTTTGGAATAGGCTTAAAAAATAAACTTAAAAAACGTAGGAAAAGTGTTCAGCTAATTTTCAGATTTTTTTATTTTTTATTGATTCATTTATATATTTTATTTATTTATTTCAGGACTTTTTTGTTTTTATTTTGTCATTTCATCTATTTTTTTACCTTTACTTTTTTGGCTGATTTTTGCATAACTTCTTTGTGGCTTTTTACTACATTTTTGCAAATTTTTGGGTCATTTCCTGCTAAGTTGCTTGCCGCCTATTTCTCATTTTGAAAGAAATAAAAAATGAATCCACTCAGGTTGTTGAAGAACAAAATGTCAGGGGAACACGACGCTGAAGTCAGCTGGACTGAATCCTGTTTACACTGAGGGTGGCTCCATCAGTGACACACGCACATACGCACACGCACACACACAGGTGGATCAGCATGCGAGCTGACGTGGCATTCAGTGTCTGTGGGTTTGTGCTGTTTGTTTGTCTGTCAACTTCTGCCCTCTAGTGGCAGGAACGGCTCAGTGCAGCTTCACAGATAAACACCATGTGTTTAATATGTTCTCAATACAGATATTCATTGTGTTAACATGCTGATTTTCTGTGTGTGTGTGTGTGTGTGTGTGTGTGTGTGTGTGTAGTGGTGTCCCCCGTGTCAGGCTTTACTTCCTGAGCTGAGGAAAGCTTCGATCCAGCTGGCCGGCCAGATGAAGTTCGGCACACTGGACTGCACCATCCACCACGACCTCTGCTCTATGGTAACTAGATCTACGTCTGCTGCGGTGTGAACGACAACGAGCCAGTCACAGTCACCGTTCACCAGCGGGCAAAGTTATTCATTTAGTTATTTATTCTGGGATGATTTTATTTTTTTAAGCCACGATCTGATTAATCGATTTGATTGATTAATTAAACATCTGAAACTTAAACATTTTAATTATTTTAACTTTAATGTTAGAACAAGTGAAGTTAATTCCACTCACTAATTTTCTCCTTCACACTGCAGGAGTTAGAAAACCTAGAGTCAGACATGAGCTGAGCTCAGAGTGAGAGCAGCCTCTGGCTCCCTGCCCGCTCGTCTGAGTCAGTTAAAACTGATTTGATCGAGACAATGAATCAATCACTGTCTGCATGTGGACCTGTCGATCTGTGTCCGCACACTGCAGAGAGACAGGTACCACATGTCTGCATGTCGACCTGTCTGTCTGTATCCACACACTGCAGACAGACAGGTACCATAGGTATCCCCTGTCTGCTCTCTGACTGCTGACATAACCAGCTGCTGTGTATTTGTGTGTCTTTGTCTGTCTCTCTCTCTGCCTGTCTGTCTCTGTGCCTGTCTGTCTGTCTCTCAGTATAACATCCAGGCGTATCCGACGACGGTGATCTTCAATCGTTCCTCAGTTCATGAATATGAGGGTCATCACTCGGCTGACGGCATCCTGGAGTTCATACAGGTAGTACTGCATACTAGTACTATAAAATACTTAATACAGCTACTGTTAGTACTGCAGAAAATACATTTGAGTAGTATCGCACTAACATCACACGTTGACCTTGGCTTGATGATGGCTCCACAGGAGAGGGCAATCAGTAGGGTTCTTCAACGGAGGTTGTTTTGTTCTGGGGGAGAAAATAATAATAAATAATAAATAATAAGGTGAATAAACCCAGCCCCTCCCTCTGCAGGACCTGGTCAGTCCATCTGTGGTGGTTTTGGATCCTGACAGCTTCAGGGACAAAGTCAAAGGTGAGGTGTTCTCTTCTCTTCTGTTCTGTTCTCTTTTCTTCTCTTCTACTCTGTTCTACTTTGTTTTTCTGTGCTCTGTTCTCTGTTCTCTGTTCTCTTCTGTTCTGTCTGATTCTTCGTGTGGTTCCAGGTCGAGCTGAAGGACAGATCTGGGCGGTGGATTTCTACGCTCCCTGGTGTGGCCCCTGTCAGGCCCTGATGCCCGAGTGGAGACGCATGGCCAGGGTACAGCACACACACACATACACACACACACACACACACACACACACACACACACACACACATATACACACACATACACACAGCAGCTATAGATGCGGCGGTGAACAGAGTCTCAACCCAGATTTTATTTAATTAAATGTGTTTATTTACTTCCACACAGGTTTAGTGGCCTTAAGTGGTTTCCATGGTTACCGTAGTGTTTATTCTTGCTGTACTTGTCATTCACACAGAACCGGTTTATTTTGACAGACCTGGACGCCTTAGGTCTAACCTGTCTGTCTCTTTGACCCGTCTAGCTGATCTCAGGTCAGATCCTGGTGGGTTCTGTGGACTGTCAGCGGTTCCAGCCGTTCTGTCAGAGTCAGGGTGTGAGGTCGTACCCCGAGATCCGCCTGTACCCCCACAACACCCGGCAGCCCGACCGATACATGTACGTACTACTCCTTAAACACATGGTAAATACTCCATATAAGATGAAGTACATGTATGTACTGCATTAAAAGACAGGTATATAACACATGATCAATGCCCTCTATGCATCACACATGTTAAACTACAAACAGATTATTGGTAATCCAGGACACTGATAACCAGTATTTATGGATGATAGTCTTTTGTGTTAAATTTGAAATTTGCAATGTCAAAATTGGCAGTACCACTAACATGAGATTAGTAAAAAAGACTCCACACTGATCCTCAGCACTCGTTAGCTGTGGAGTTCCTCAGGGTTCAGTTTTAGGCCCCACTGTGTTTCACTCAGATGTTTGTGTTACCCGGCCATTAGTGACTGAGTTTGAATTAAAGTCTGCAGCTTTTATTCAGTTTGATTACTGATGTGGTTCTATAACTGATCTGTCTGTCTGTCTGTCTGTCTGTCTGTCTGTCTGTCTGTCTGTCTGCCTGTCTGCCTGTCTGCCTGTCTCTGTAGGAGTTATAACGGTTGGCACAGAGATGCCCAGTCATTGAAGCTGTGGGTGCTAAGGTGAGACACAAACAAACCATCTGTGTGCCTGTCTTCTAACTAACTTTTGAGGTTATATCCTACTGTTTGCTTTTCTATCATCAAAGTTCCAGTGCTAGCTATCAAAACGTTTTTACAGCCTGAAACTCACCTTGAATCCTCAGCTCTCAGTTTCTGCAGCTCCACTAGAAAACTAGGAAACACCATGACCATGACCTACAACAGTTACAGTTCAGCTCTGATGCCTGATGATCTTGCTATATAAGATCCCAAACACTGCCTAATTGCACAAAGTGTACACTTTCCCGATTTTCTTTGCAAAAACAAGTTTTTTAAAAAAAAAGTTGGAATAGCCTGGCTGAAGGCAGGTGGGATCAGCTGCAGACCCTCGTTGGCTGAGGAGGTCGCTGGTCAGAAACACATGAGAACATCTGGAACATCCCTCAGCTAGCTCTGGGCTGCACCTGGTTAAAAAGTTAAAGTTTGTCAGGTGTCTGTCGTAGCGCAACTGCATATGACTGTTGCTTCAACAGCATTCCAGCATGCTGTTACTTAATAGATAGAATTATAGTCATAAAGCCAACCTAACCTGCTGAAAATGATTCAATTTTACTCTGTATAAAGCAGACATGTTCATTTTCAGGATGTTCATCTGCAGCATATCTAATTACGGCACATCTAACAACATTTCATATCACCATTACATCATCATACAGTTTAATCACAAATTGCATGTTTTGTCCACATGGTGCAATCCTGTTGAGCTGTGATTGGTCAGTGTTTTGAGACCGGTCGCGCTGTGATTGGTTGATGTTTTGAGTCCTGCAGGTGTGATGTCAGGTTAATGTTTTGTGTCTGCAGCTCCCTCCCCAGGGTGTCGGTGGATCTGACCCCAGAGTCTTACAGATCCCTGGTTCTGTCGGGTCGGGAGCACTGGGTGGTCGACTTCTACGCCCCCTGGTGTGGACCCTGCCAACACTTCGCCCCCGAGTTTGAAGTCCTGGCCCGGGTGAGAGACACTGATGAAGAGAGACAGAGAGAGACAGAGAAAGACAGAGAGACAGAGAGAGACACACAGAGAGAGAAAGAGAGAGAGAGAGAGATGGTTAGGTAGTGGAGTGATGAAGGCAGTCCAGTGTGGGAATCAGTGATCTGGACTCTTCTTAGTTTGCCTCTCATGTTATTATGGATCACTCTCGATTCGTTTGTCCGTCACACACATCACAGATGCAATTGAGCAGATTTTAACTAAACTTTAAGGAACATTCATCTTATTACTACCTTTTTGTTTTTTTTTAAAATAACAGTAATGGCCCTTTTCGATTGTCAAGGGTGAACCTGGAACTTTCCAGAACCTGTGATGTTCAGGTTCTGCCTTTTGTTTCTGTAAGACACATAGCTTTCACTATGTTTGGGCTGAGGGTCCACGCTGCTCCGCTGTATCGGAACCCTGAAGATGGAGAGTTTAGGATACACAGCCGACAAGTATTAGTTTGAAAATTGCAGGTTCCATATTAGTCTGGATGGGCAGATACAGAGTGGTTTTGATCCGATCAGGCAGACCTGGCATTGACAGCACATGCTGAATGAATTACAGCTGAGGTGCTGGTTGGTGATGAAAGATGCTACGACACATGCCACCAGATCAGCCAACAGCAAAATTCAATTGCAGTAGCAAATGACACAAATTTCCGTGTATCAAATGAAATGAAAACACAAAATTTGCGTCTTTTGTGTATTTGTGTAAGTTGAAATTTTTCAACCCAAACGAAAATTTTGTCGCTGTATTCAGGTCGACAGCGCCGAAATTCATTTTGGGTTTGAACACAGCTCAGCTCTGACAACCTGTTTACTGACTGCTGGTTTATGTCTGGGGTGACTGTTTATCATCCTGTGTTTATTACCCGTGTTATTAAAGGGGCGGTTCTGTGTTTCTGTCAGATGGTTAAAGGGGAGGTTCGGGCAGGGAAGGTGGACTGTCAGGCTCATTATCAGACCTGTCAATCAGCTGGAGTCACTGCCTACCCCACTGTCCGGTTCTACCCCTACATCGGAACAACAAAGGTGAGAACACACACAAGAACACACGAAACACTCACAGAAACACAAGTCACACCAACCTTTATGGAAAAAAAAAACAAAAGCTCAGCATCGGTGTACTTTGACCTGCAAATTTTCAGCTTGACCAGGGAAGTCTTCAGCGTCACAGTGACCCCTGATCAGACATGGAGGAAGCTCTAATGACGAGGAGGCCAACGACAGAAATGATAATACAATAATAATGATAAATGTTATTTGAATAGCACCTTTCATGTAAGAAGTGCAGCTCAAAGTGCTTTACAAGTCAGAACCGACATGAGCCGAGGGCCTCCCATGGAAACAGACACAGAATGAACATAAAAACAGAAAGAAATGAAGAGAAAACCTTGAACCACTGAGCTGGAGATTTGAGTGAACTTTCCCTTTAATGGAAAATAACAGAGCAGAACGGAGACCTTACAGCTACTTAAGCTTGTGTGTGTGTGTGTGTGTGTGTGTGTTCGTTCTCACAGCGCCATCAGAGCGGCGAGTACGTGAACAGCCGTGACGCTCATGTGATCGCTGACGTCCTCAGACAGCGACTGGAACAGCTTTCAAAACAGTCACACAGCAAACTCAAGGTAACCACGGGTTAGTTAGGGCGAGGTCAAAACCAGCCAGTAAACCAGCCAGTAAACCAGTTAGTCCATAAATGAACTAATCAGTCAGTGTCCTTGTGACATAGTAAATGGGTCAGCCAGTAAACCAGTCAGTAACCAGTCAGTAAATTAGTCAGTCAGTAAAGGATTCAGGTCAACTAGTCACTAATCCAGTCACGCAGTAAACAAATCAGTCAGTTAACGAGTAACGAGACGGTGAATGAATCAGTAAACCAGTCAGTAAATTAGTGAGTCAGTGAACTAATCATTAAACAAGTCAGCTAGTCAGTGGCCCAGTCATGCAGTGAACAAGTCAGTCAGTAAACCAGTCAGCAAACCACTCAGGTGATCGGTAGTCACGTTATAAACAAAGTCAGTCAGTGAACAAAATGAGTAACGAGTCAGTGAACCACTCAGTAAATCAGTCAGTAAACAAGTCAGTAAAGATCCATCTTGTCTCTGCAGGACGAGCTCTGAGGATCAGGGGGCGGAGCCAAAGGAAGGACTGCACTCTGATTGGACTGTGATGAACTGAGAGGATTTTGATTGGTCAGTGCGAATGCCAGTCACACTCCAAGAGAAGACGACAGGAAGTCAGACAGACAGTCAGTCAGAGAGACAGACGGACTGAACATAACATTCTGACTGAACTGAATGTACTGAACACACACACACCTTTCTGCCTGTTTTTATTGTTTTTATTTACTCTGTGATGTAAAGGTGTGGGGCACTGCAACGATAACATGTTACTGACACACACACACACACACACACACACACACACACACACACTCTCAGATGTTGATACTGTATTTTATGTGGCGTTTATCGTGTGGAACTGTTTGAATTAAGCTGTCAAATTAAAAATGGAAAAGGTTTTTAATTATTGTGCCGTGTGCGACCTGCAACAGTTAGATACACACACACACACACACACACACACACACACACACACACAGTTCAAGTCTGACATCCAAACTGTTTAACTCTTTGACACCCGAGAAAATGAACACTGGACGTCTTTCAATAAACATGAGGGAACAAAGATGATTAGCAAATTAAAAAGAAATCAAAATAAAACAAAAATGGGAATATTAGTAAACATTAGAAAGGGGAAAATTGTGAAAATATTACCAGAAAATGTGGGGAAAAAACTTGAAAATGCAAAATATATTTAAGTATTACATTATTATACTGCATTATTACATAGTGGTTAAAATGGTATATTTCATGGTGGGATTACTGATGCTGGATCAGATTTCTGGTGTGTAAATTCTGGTGAGAGGCTTCGTTCACAAGCGTTTAACACTGAACAGAAAACCACATGATCTCCTTATGAGGGTCCCAGCAGGGAGAATCACTTCGAACGAGGGTCTGCTGCTTCTGGAACATGGAACATGAAAAGGTTTGAACTCCTGGGTTATTATTGATTGAGTATTGGGTTATTTCTGAAGTACTGGGTCACTCCTGGCTTACCACTGACTTACTACCACCTAAGTGTTGTTTTGGTACTGGGTCATTCGAGGTTACTGGTCTCTGATCTGAGTTTTTTTTTTTTTTTTTTTAACTTCTTCAAGACACTCCAAAGAGCTGACCTCTGACCTCCAGACCTCTCCAGGATGTGACCTCCTGCCTGTGTTTTCTGTATAAAGTGTTGGTCTGAAATCACTCTGGGCTCCTGTGGTGTCAGGTTGCAGCCCGTCTGATCAGGTCAATCAACAAGGTTTCTTATTCTGATCAGTGTTTGTTATTCTGATAATTAAACAATATTTACTAGAAAAGGTTTTACTCTCTGTGTTTACTGGAGTGTGAAAGCAGCACAAATATTTTTTTTTTTTTGTTATGTCTTATTTTTGCCTTTATTGAACAGATGAACCTAAAGAAAAACATGAAATACATGCAGCAAGGGGGGGCTGAATTTAAAATTTGTAGTGAAAATGTGTTTACATGGGACACAAGAAAAGATGAGAAGACAGTATAAGTGTCATTTCCAAAACAACCACCAGATAGCACTGTTCACTGTCTTTTCATTCATTTCTATGGGAAAATGTTCTGAAGTAAACAGGAGTACCTGAGAGTATGGCTCCTGACTGCAGGGTAGAACAGTGTTTTACCACAGTATAGTACAATATGTACAATATGTACTAGTACTACAAGTAGCAGTAGTAACGTCAGTATTACAGCAGTTGAGACAGCATTAGTAGTATCAGCAGCAGTGGTAGTAGCTGTTGTAATATGGTTAAAATACAATGCACTCCTAACTTCCATGTTTTTTGTTTTTTTTTTTTAAATTAAGTGTATTAATGCCATTAACTTGTGAATTTGTGGTTTAATGGACAGCTTAATGGAAACAAAATGGACACACAAAGATGAAACTGGATGTGATTATGGATGCTGATGTAAATTTGAAAAGTCAGTGATCTCACAGATCACCATTTTGATTAAAAAAAAAAAAAAAAAAAAGACAAAACAAAAACTGGGATGTCCTGCCAAGCAGACACTGAGAAATAAGCATTGCCTTAATTTATCAGTACATTAGATGACTGTTGGGAGTGAAGTGAATATGATAAGGTGTCTTCATTCAGCATTATTTACTTAATTCTTTTAATCATTTGTTTTTGCTCCATTGATGTCTCTAATTTAAAGCACATCCTGATGGTCTTTAAATGACATGCAGGTCACAGAGAACCTGGCTGTACCTGTTACTGCAGCCCTCAGCATCTCTCCATGCTCCCCATGTCACATCATCGTTCATGTTGATATAAATTCTTGCCATGACTCAGCTGAGAGAGAGAGAGGCCGTGCTGCACATTTGACCCTGAGCCAATCAGGACATGCCGTCTTGTCAAGATGCAGCAGGATGTCCACAGGTGGAGAAGAGTCAACAGGTGAGCAGTCCAGTTGCTTTGCACGGTTTAAAGCAGACTGACCCAGAACCACCAAATTAACTTTCAGACTCCACGCTGGTAGCTGGTCAGCTGTGACAGAAATGTCAGAACTTTAGTCTAAGATAATTAGTCTGAGATAATGTGCAGTTAGTGTCACTGTTGATGTCAGTGTCACTGTGTTGATGTCGGTATGTTACTGTGTTGATGTCAGTATTACTGTGTTGATGTCAGTGTGTTACTGTAGTGTGTTGATGTCGGTATGTTACTGTGTTGATGTCAATGTGTTACTGTCAGTGTGTTAGTGTTTTGATGTCAGTGTTACTGTGTTGATACTGTGTTGATGTCAGTGTGTTAGTGTTGCTGTCAGTGTGTTACAGTATTGCTGTCGGTGTGTTACTATGTTGATGTCAGTTTGTTACTGTGTTGATGTCAGTGTGTTACTGTTGCTGTCTGTGTTACAGTGTTGCTGTCAGTGTGTTACTGTGTTGATGTCAGTGTGTTACTGTGTTGATGTCAGTGTGTTAGTGTGTTGATGTCAGTGTTACTGTGTTGATCTCACTGTTGATGTGTGTGTTTTAGTGTTGATGTCTGCGTGTTACAGTGTTGCTGTCAGTGTGT
>NC_044000.1:26644020-26741520 GCF_902150065.1 Myripristis murdjan
TTTTTTAAGAAAAGAGACATTTTTTATGTAGTATGAAAACTGATGTTTTAAAAAAATATAAGGGGTCACTAACTTTTTCAGTTTTTTCACAGTTTTTTTGGACATTTTCTCTGATCTGTGCCATAAATGTGTCCTATGGTGTGACATAAAAAAGAATTACTAAAATTCCAACTAAAATTAATAATAATAATGATTGTAATATACAAATAGCATGACAGAGATTTATTTTATATTATTAGATATTTATTTTCATATAGTGTTATTTATTTAATATGAAATTATGAACAACACTGCTTTTTCTCCTTGACGTTTTGGACTTTTACAGTAAACACAAGTCAAACTTTGCTGTCATCCTGTCAAAGCTGTTAAAAATTATTCCAATTGAGTCAATGACTGATGATTATATCTCCCCTAATGCAATACTGAACTATTTTTTTAAGTTATTTTGACATAATAACCAATTTTTGGCTCTTTTATGTGTGTCACACTATAGGACTTTATGTCACACTGTTAGGCTTGAAGCACCGGAAAAACTGGACCCACAAGGCGGAGTGCGGAAAAAGGAACACAGTTTAATAAGGGACTAGTGGACAAAAACAAGAACAAAAGAACACGGGAGATCCACCAGCGAGGCTGGACGAGGCAGGCAGGGCAAGGAGGAGCAGGCAGGGCACGGAGAGGCAGGCAGGGCACGGAGAGGCAGGCAAGGCACGGAGAGGCAGGGTCTGAGGAAAACAGGGAATCCAAGAATCACAAAATATGCTGAAGATGAAATAGCAAACGCTAGCAAGAGAGCCGAGTAGTTACCACGCTTTGGTAAACGACGAACTGGCGATGAGTGGAGGTCTGGACCAGGAATATAAAGGCGGTAATTGATGGGATGATGACAGGATGAGAACCAGGTGCGTGAGTGGAACAGGTGAGGGAGGTGAGCCTGCCACGCCCAGCCTACAAAGCAAAAGGACAACACAAAGGGGAGGGGAAACAGAGGAAAAAACACACACAGACAGGGACAGGAGGAGGCGGCACCTAACACACACCAAAGGACAAAAATGTTAGTTCTTGTTTTAAAGAGAAAAACAGAGGTATTATTTAGGTATTTTACTGATTTTTGAATATGTCAAAGAAGAATGTTTTAATTTTGATACAATACAATCATTATAAAATGTAAAAACACATAAAAACACGATTTTAAACAAATAACAAAATCAACTGAGTTTTTTACGGAGCAAATATTTCTGAAACTTAAACACCACAAAATCTTGGATTGGAAGAGCCTGCATTTGTAGGGCTGCAACTTTAGGCCATGCCTCCAGAGCCTCTCAAACACCTGTTCCAGATGTTTGATGTGGCTGTGGAAGTCAGGCGAAAAAATGATGATATCATCAAGGTAGATGAGCAAAGTGTCATTCACCAGGCTTCCCAGGCACCGTTGCATCAACCTCTGGAAGGTTGCCGGAGCGTTACACAACCCAAAGGGCATCCGGTGAAATTCATACAGACCTAGTGGTGTTGTGAAGGCTGTCTTTTGGCGGTCCTTGGGGTCTACCTCCACCTGCCAATATCCACTGGCCATATCTAGCGTGGAGAACCTGGACTGTTTAAGGCAGGTAAGGGACTCTTCGATCCTAGGGAGTGGAAAAGCATCTTTGTGAGTCAAGGCATTCAGCTTTCGGTAATCAACACAAGTATTGTCCTTCTTTTTCACCAGGACAATGGGGGCTGCCCATGGACTTGAACTCTCACTAACCACTCCGCTATCAAACATACCTTGGAGAAGCTTCCTCAGCTCTGAGAAGAGTGCAGGTGGAATTGGCTGATACCTCTCCCGACTAAGAGGGGCAGTGCCCGTGGGAATCTGGTGTTGCACTGTATCCGTACAACCATAATCTTCTTCATGGGCTGCAAATACCTTACTCCACCGATGGAGGAGCTGGTCCATTTCCTGCTGTTCATCCGAGGTCAACCCTTCGCCTCTCAGAGTGAAGACTGGGTGGTCCCCCTCAGCCGACTGCTGGATGTTCTGGACGTCCACCTCCACTGTGCCTGGTTGGTTGGCACGTAGTACCAGTTCCTTCTCTCCATGGATGTCACTGGGAAGAACCTGGTACACAGAGGCAAGAGGATGACGCTGTGGCACAACAACAGGGAAAGGATTAACATTCTTAATGCGGATAGGAACTTTCCCATTTTTGATAACAGCTAGTGTCCTAGCCACATGCCACTGCTCCTCATCACTTATTCCCTCTACCAGAACACAAGAGCTGGTGGGTTTTGAAGTTTCCAGTACCTGAGCCCAGAGGATCATCTCACTATGTGCTGGTACCTCAACAGGAGCTTGTTTGGTCAGTCTGGCCACGCCCATTTTGCCATCAGTGGGTTTTTTTTCTTCTATCTGCCTGCAGGTGGCAAAAGCTTTCTCCCAAGCTTCCTTGGCCTCTTCACAAAACATGTCTCAATAGACATTACTTGACTATGCGGGCTCATGCACACCTGCAGCTTCTTGTTGACAGGTGTGTAAGAGGAAGGTCCCAATAGGCAAGATTCCCATGAAGGTCTAATGACCAAAATGTTTGTCCTTTACATTAAAGTTTACTGCAAGTGTTAAGATGCAGGAATCTTCTGTTCCTGCTCATTGGACAGTACAAAGATTTTACACCGATTTTTATGGGACTCGGGTTGGGTTTGGTCTGAATTTCTGGCCCCACTCTATAGATCTCTAACCTGACCTGAGCCCGGATAAAATCTGTCCAAGCCCGACCCAAGCCCAACGTATGGCAGTAGTTCCAACCCGATCCAAAACCTCATTTCCACTTAGAAAAATGATAATAATAATAATAATAATAATAATAATAATAATAATAGTAGTAATTTCAATGGTTAATTACATGCTAAACCTCCTAACAGTCCCCTGTAATAGTGATGCACAGATTGCAGTTCTGTCCACAGGCATCAAGGATACTGTGTATATTTACACGAGGCACAGCAGTGTCACTTCATTATTTATTTAAATCTCCAGACATGCCAACAGAAATGGACATTGTACATGGAATGGATGTTGATGATATCCTGGGTGGTTGCTAATTACCTTCACCAACTTCCAGCAGGAAGTTATGTGATTGTCCATTGTCTGTCCATCCGTCTGTGTGTGTTTGCAGCACAACTCAAAAAGTACTGGATGGATTTGCACTGTAATGTTCATTAATGGTCTGTGTTCCTCTACACATCCAAAAAGGTCACACACACACAGTCCAGGTTAATCCTGATAAATTGTTTGGAGTGAATCAGCCATTCCCCTGATAAATCCTGAGCTCCATCAGCTGTCTAAAAAAAACATTTCAGAGGCTCATACACAGAGTCAGCTCTGTTCATACATAAAACAACACACAATAATCCACAATGATTTAAACAACAGCACAGGTACAGATAGATTGATTCCACTGGGTCAATTCAGAAATCTACTCAAAACTCTGATTGGCTTAAGCTGTAACTGTTTTGACTTGCTTTTAATTAACTTATTGTTTTATTATATAACTTTTTTATTTGAAGATTGTTGTCTTGATTAGGGTTAGGGTTGAATTGTACTAAGAATACAGTAATGCAGAGAAGGGGACAGAGGAGGGACATCAGTGTCTTGGGTAGGAGGAAAACAGGAAGAGAAGAAGGGAGGGACGAAAAGGGACCAAAGTGATAAGAAAGAGATACGACAGAGAATTTTGTTCAGAGAGCTGCCAGACCTCAGCAGCTTCTCCTCTCCTCCTCTCTCTCTGATGATGGAGACCCTGGAAGGAGCTGAATTCTGCTTTCCACACCTCCTCAACACCTCCTGCAGGAAGCCGAAGCCTCCAAGCTCTGAGGTCGTGCTGCTCTACATCCTGATGACCTTCATCTCTGTGCTCACTGTGGCTCTCAACCTGCTGGTCATCATCTCCATCTCCCACTACAGGCACAGATACAGGCTTCTAATAGCTTTGCCTTAAATGTTTTTGTATTGCTCACTAACAGACAGAAATGGCTTTAGAATACAAGATACATTGATTAATACACAGAAATTTTAACAATGTATTTTATGAGTGATTATCAGGAATTAAACACGCAATGACTTCTGTTATTACTAGCCCTTCTGGTAATACTGCTTTTTAGACTGCCATTGCTAATATAATTTTTTTTCTCTGCAGGCAGCTCCACACCCCCACCAACCTCGTCCTCCTGTCTCTGGCTGTCTCAGACTTCCTTGTGGGCCTCCTGCTTATACCAATTGAAATCATCCTCACAGGGGTCTGCTGGTTTCTGGGTGAACATATGTGTGTTTTCTGTTACTGTACCTCCTTTATTGTTACCTCTGCCTCAGTAGGAAACATGGTACTCATATCAGTCGACCGCTATGTGGCTATTTGTCACCCTCTGCATTACCCCACCAAAGTCACTCAGAGCAAAGCTAAAATCTGTGTTTGTGTGTGTTGGGTTGGTTCTGTTCTCTCTACATGTTACATTCTAAAGGATTTACTGAGGCAACCAAACAGATTTATGTCTTGTCATGGTGAGTGTGTGGTTGTTATTGACTACATCACAGGAACTACTGACTTTTTTATAAACTTTACTCTTCCCATTACTGCCATCATAATTCTGTACATCAGAGTGTTTGTGGTGGCTGTGTCTCAGGCTCATGCCATGAGATCCCACATTGTGTCTGTCACTCTGCAGCCTTCAGGGACTGGAACTGCTAAGAAATTGGAGCTGAAAGCAGCCAGGACTCTTGGTGTTGTCGTAGTTGTGTTTCTGATATGTCTCTGTCCATATTACTATCCCTCTCTTGCAGGCCAGGATTACACAGTTGGTCCTTCATATTTGTCCTTCGGGGTTTGGCTGCTGTTTTGTAACTCCTGTGTAAATCCTTTGATCTATGCCTTTTTCTACCCCTGGTTCAGAAAATGTATTAAACACATAGTTACACTTCAGATCCTGCAGCCTGACTCCAGTGAGGCCAACATACTGTAGAGAGGCTGTGCAGTGACTGGTGAGTGAATCCCACTACAAAACCACAGCTGTGCTAATGCTATCAAGCCATGTGGCTGAATTCATTTCCCAATTAAAACCCTATCTACACATACAGCTACCCAACAGTGTGTGCTGCCTGCAACCCATCATGATGTGATGCTGCACTGGAATGACAGACATGCTTCTGAACAGTGGTGAGCCATGTCAGTTTGGATAATCCAGTGAATGACTTGATGGAAAGGAGATGTGAACAGTTAATTAAATATTTGATGCCTATGGTCCATTTTTTGCCTCTTAAATGGATGGCGAGCTAGAGGAAGGAATCTTCATCTAAGACAGTTCACAGTCCACTTTGCATGCAGGCCTCAAGCCTGGCTGTCCTTGGCCTATTGCCTCCTGGTGTGGTAGGAATGCATACTGTGCCAATTAACCTTAATTAATCATTTAACGTGACATACGTTTTTCTCTTTTCCCTTTATTGTGATATCAGTACTCTAATGAACTTTGCTCCCAACATTTTTTTCAAGCTGCACAATTTTAGTTTAAAGATATACTGATTTTACGTACACCTACACTAATAATCATATTGAAGTGTGTTTAACAGGATATTATTATTATTATGTAAATGTTGGTCGATCAGATTCTTTGATTTGAAATAATTATTGAGATCTATGTATACATTAATAGATGAACTGATTTAACAAGGAAATTAACTGATAGTAGTATTTCAACGGAAAGGCCTTACTAATTTTTGCTGGTTTTATGCCTTGACTCAAATTTTTTTTTTTCAATACAACCACTAAATTCAGTTACGTGTCTGTGTGTTTCATTTATTTTTGTCCAACTCCAGAGCCGAACCTCTACTCGCCCTGTACAGTTGGTGAACTACTTCATGCTGTATTATAATTATATATATTTAAAATGTTTCATCATAAGTGCTACATAAAACTAGGGTTGGGTACGATACACCGATACGACCGGATAACCGATTTTACGGGCGAGAGATACGGCTGTATCGGTAGCAGACTCCTCAGTCGATACGAAATCCTCCATGAATCCTTAGATGAATCGATTGTAGAGTTGTGGATCGGATATCGCGAGACTATGAATCGGTTGCCTGAGGCTTTACAGTTTTCATCTCTAAACAACGCGAGAGCTCACGAAAGGGACTCTCCCGCATGCTCCGTAACGTTAAGGGGCTTTCACATAGTGCGTGCTCGGCACAGACCTCGGCCACCGCAGCCGTTCATTGTGTATGTGATCGCGGGACGCGAGGGCGCACCGGTCCGCACCGAGAAGGGCGCAGCGCGGAGCTGGTTGGCGCCCTGTGAGGTCAAATCTGGGTGGCACAACCCCTCCAGTCGTTTCACCTGCACCTGCACCACCAAGAAAAAAATTTACAACAACTGCACCGGCACCGTACGAGTCCAAAAGGCAGAGAAACTTTCCGGGCTACAGGAGCGCACTGACATAGATTGTGTAACAAAGCGAAGAGGTGCCACTCTGCTGTATTTTCACTGGCTAACAGCAGCACACTGGCTCAGCTTGTCTATTCAGAGAAGAGGTATCACTTTGGCTTATTTTTCATATTCAATCTATGTTATCACAGGAATGCTCCTGCTCATTCATTGTTGAATTGTTAGGTCTGTTTGATAAGTAATTTACATTTTTAAAACAAATAATAATTTAACATATTGTTAAATTATTTAACATACTGTTAAATTATTGGAGTCAAACTTACTGGTAAACATCTACTCCTTCAAGATAATTTATTATGTTCTACAACTCATAATCATACACTAACACTAAATAGCGAGTGTTTGAGAAGCATATTTCCTCTGTGCTACAAAAGATCTGAAGTAAACAGTGCTCTCTTGTTGTCATGGGTCTGGACAGAACCGCCACTGGTTCCGTGCCCGGACCGCGGTCCATCATTTGGTGATGCCCAGTCTACATCAACAAATGTTAACTATCATATTGTTTTTAGGGTTGTATCGAATCGTATCGTTCTTAAACCGTATCGAATCGTATCGAATCGTATCGTTCTTAAACTGTATTGAATCGTACCGAATCGTTCTCTATTAAAAATATATCGTTTCTGAATCGAATCGTAACCCGTGTATCTAGATATGTTTCGAATCGGCTTCATGCCAGAGATTCCCAACCCTACTTAAAACATGGCTAGCTAGCCAGGAGTTGAACATACGTCACTTGGAAAGTACCTGGCAACGTTTGGATCCACCAGTCGTGTGTTGCACATTGACAATCCTAAATCTGAATATCAGGTGAAAAATTGAAGAAAATGGTCACTCAAATTCAACACCAACTGGCAAAGTTGACCATAATCAACTATCAAGGCTAAAAGAGTAAACCAATGAGCAATAGCAGCCCTTCAGATAAAGCCAAGTCCTGAAAGGCAACTGTACAGTCTGGAAAGCAGTCGCAAACGCATACGACAAACAAAGTACCCAGCTTCACCCAGGATACTACTTTAAATGTGGAGAAGATGGTCATATTGCACCAATTTGTGATCAAGCCCCAAATCTGTCTTTGGTGGCATTTAAAGTGAAACGGGGGGAAAGAGAGGACGACAGATGAAATCACCACAATCTTCCAGCTATTTCAACTGAAATCAGCATCTGCTGAGGGAGTCCCACTGCAAAGCGGGCGGTATTGAAAGAAACCAAAGCAAATGATCACCCTTCTAGACTCTTCAAAGAGCTTGTGGGACCAAAAATACTGCACAGATCAATATTTAAGGAAAACCAACATCTTGCTTACTTGACACTGGATCTCAAGTTGGATAAATTATTTTGTCTGTTGATACAGTTCTTGGCTGATCAGCCAAACAAACCTTTAACCACTCTTCCAGAGATAGAAGGGGCAAATGGACAAGAAGTTCCTTATCTTGGTGATGTTGAACTAAGTATAACATTTCCAAAGGACTATGTAGGAAATGAAATTGAATTTTCCACTCTTGCCTTGGTTGTTCCTAATCTTTGCTCATGCTGGAGAATGGGTACTGAGCGACATTAATACACTTGGGGCCCTATCTTGCGCCAGACTCCTTAAACCCGTTATTTGGGGATTTAGCATTGAGTAAGAGGCGTTCCCCCGCAAAAGTTGCTATCTTGCGCACCTGCCGTTATCCATAAAACACTTGCGCTACCCGCTATATTATGCATAGGTGTGTTTTGGGCGTTACGCCAGTTAAACCAATCAGTGTGCCAGGTGCCATTGTCTTTAAGGGCAGGCTGCGCTATCCTAAATCCTAAAACCGAAACCCGTGATGGAGAGAGGGAGGTAGATTTACTCAAGGGTTCAACTGAGGCTAAAGCAAGGTGGCTTTTTATATATATATATTATATATTATATTATAGGCGAGTTACTTTGGGAGGTGGAGCCACATGTATCCAAGTGGACGTGTCACAAGGTTGTACTGATTGAGTAAAATCCCCGGGTCACACCACACAGACACAAGAGGCAGAGGTGAAACTATGTGTAAACTAATTTATTGACAAGGTAGATTGGGCAAATAAAATATTAAGAATAAAAATATAGCACAGCTGCTGGCTTATGATAAAACAATAAAACACACTGATAAGTGTCCAAGTTAAAACAGTCTTTCCTCTACACAGTCTATATGATTAATATACTCAGTCCATTCCGACAGCAACCCAGTCTCAGTCCGACCCCTGCGTGGCATGGCAACGTCGGGGCGCACATTGAAGCCGCCTGGGCGCACTCTTGTTAACCACCCGCTATCCGCTTTCCTAAAGTGTGTGCTCAAGATAGCAATTTTAGGGATAGCACATAAAACACGCCCACGGGCACACCTCCAGGCGCAAATAACGGAGTCGGCATAATGTATAGCGGGTAGCGCGGGCGCATAACACTACCACCTAAGACTGCTATTGCTTTTACCATCTGAGGAGTATCTCACAGTGAGTCCAAGTATCGAGCACACAAGTCAGAGTTTTTCATCATAGAAGTGAAAGTTGGCTTTCACTGATAAATTCAGTGACAACTTACTCCTTTCACAGTTGGCACCAACAATAATCCACTCACCTACATCCTGACAACAGCTAAACTGTGTGCCACAAGCCACCGATGGCTATCTGCTCTTTCCACCTACACATGTTAACAGCAGTATCGTGCAGGTACACGGAATGTGGATGCTGATACCTTATCACGACATCCCCATGTTGACCTTGCTGATGACCAGGTACCCCAAAAGGAAAATAGAAGAATTTCAGTTCGCTTCACATCACTTGTCTGAGTCTAATGTTCGATCTGTGTATAATAAGCATTTGGTCTGTAACACTATTGTGGCTGATGTAAACTATGACTACCATTTATTGCCAGTCACTGAATCACAAAATCTCCATGATGACATGGGACCTATGGGAGTTGAATGTATACTTGACCTTGTAAAAGCTCACTTCTTTTGGCCCAAAATGGCAACCTTGGTTGAGAAGAAAATACAAACGTGCAACAGCTGTGTACACTGCAAAACTCACACAGAGAGAGCTGCTCCATTAGTTATCATCCTAACCAGCTGACCATTGGAGTTGGTTTGCATGAACTTATTGTATCTTGAGCCAGATTGGAGCAACACTAAGGATATAATGGTTATCAACGACCATTTTACAAATGCAGTTGCCACACCCACCCCAAATCAAACGGCTCGCACCATTGCCAAAGCACTCTGGGATAATTTCCTTGTCCATTAGATTTGGCTTTTGGTCTTCCTATTGACAGTTCACCAACATCCCACCTCAGAGCAATTCTGATTAAGATTATGACATTCCTATACAAAGAAATGTACACATTGAATCCTCCAAGTTTACCAAAGTTTACAAAAGACCCAATTTCCCCTCTGGGATTTATTTCCGATTCTGATTCTGAAATCAAGTATGTCAACCTCTTTGTGAAACCCCCAGTTATCCATATACAATGTCCTTCCCCTTACCTTCTCCTGCTGAGATCACCCCATTAGAGGAGCAGAGAGATTTTATCCCAGTTGTAAAGACTCCTGCCAAATCTCACAAGAGGTTGAACCTGCCAACATCTCACTGTTGTTCTTGGCACTGGGTTGAGCTTGTTTCCGTTGGGTGTTGGACCCCGCCAGGGCTACTACTTGTCCCCAATTCTGTTTGCGATCCTCATAGACAAGATTTCAAGGTGTACAGGGTGTCCAGATTGATGACCACAGGACGGCGTCCCTGCTTTTTGCAGATGATCTGGTCATGCTGGCCTCAGCATGCACTGGGGGTGGTTTGCAGCTTAGTGTGAAGAAGTTGCGTTGAAGATCAGCAAGTCCAAGGCCATGGTTCTCTGATGGAAAAAGGTGGTTTGCCCTCTCCGAGTGGGGAGAAGAGTTACTGCCTCAAATGGAGGAGTTCAAGTTCACTTGTTCACAAGTGAGGGTAGAGTAGAGCAGGAAATCAACAGGCAGATCGGGGCAGCGACAGCAGTTATGCAGTTGCAGTTACTATACTGGAACGTTGTGGTGAAGGAGTTAAGTCAGAAGGCAAGGCTCTCGATTTACTGGTCAATCTTTGTTCCAACCCTCACTGGGGTGGTGGATGTGGCTATGTAAAAGACTGCCTATGCGGACCTCGTCAGCCCACTGCCACTGCAACCCGGTCCTGGATAAGTGGCCGGAAATCAATTAATAATGTTACTTACACCTAAACTGGTATTCAAGTAGATAGATAGATAGATAGATAGATTACAATAAATAGAATAAATGCAAAAATATATAAAATAAAGACTATATACAGTAAAAAATACAAACATCCAACAATATGAAATATACAGATGGTAAATATGAAATATGGTATATGAAATATACAGATGTTGCAATAGCTAAAACAATGAATGTATATTAAAACTAAGATATAAATAATATAAATAATAAATAAGCAGTTAAGGTGCTGAATAGTGGAGGACCAGTGTTTGAACAAAAACTAAACAGCAGAGAGTTGTGAGTCTCTGTCAGACAGATGTGAGTTATTGTATCATGTGATGGCTTGTGGCAGGAATGATTTCCTGCAAGGCCATAACGCCGATATACACTGAGAGGTACAAGTACACTTATTGGCTGTTGCAGCTGCTCAGCAGTTTAGAGTCATAAATAGCAGCAAAAGTAATGTATAACCTAAGTAATCAAGAATTTTTAGATGGACTAGCCAGAAACAAAGGTTTGACTGATTGAGATCTTTATTTCGAACATAGACAGCAGTAAATTTAGATTTATTTCTAATTATACTGTCTAATATATTCCATATGCCTTTTATATTATATTTATTATTCTCTAGTAATTTAATATAATAATCTTTCTTACAATTTCTCATGATATTACTGAACTTATTTTGATACTTCTTATATTTATCTTCTGCTTCCTTAGTCCTGTGTTTTATGAATTCTCTATATAATGTGTTTTTCTTTTTACAAGCATTCTGCAGTACCCTTGACATCCATTGATTACCTTTATACTTTTGTTTTCTACAGTATTGTTTAATTGGACTTTTTTTTTTAATCATATATCATTTTAAATACCCTTAGAAATTCATCATATGCTTTATCAGTATAATTTTCTTTATATATCAAATCCCAATTATGTTGCAGTAACTCACTTTTCAGTGCATACATGGATTCCTCTGTCCTAGCCCTTCTGTACAATGGTATCTTGTCCTGTTTGGTTTTCAGGTGGTTATCATTATAGACTGTAAGAACTGGAAGGTGGTCACTGATATCATTTACTAATAGTCCACTTACTGTATTGTTATCCATTTCATTTGTAAATATGTTATCAATTAAAGTTGCACAATGAGATGTGATTTGGCTGGGTCTGGTCATTTTTGGATATAGGCCAATACTGTGTATAGAGTGTTGATAAATTCATCAGTCATCCTATGTTTATTTGGATTTAACAAATCTATATTGATATCCCCGCCAATAAACATGACTTTATTATTTGTAATTGTAAAGTATCCAGTTTTTAAATGCGTCTATATTTGAACCTGGTGTTCTAGATATACAACTTACAATGATGTTTTTCTTTTTTGCTCTACTTATTTCTATTGTTATACATTCAAGCACATTGTCTACCACAGTTGACATTTTTTCAATCACCTTATAATTATAATTCACGTCCACATACATACACTATATTACCAAAAGTATTCGCTCACCCATTCAAATGATCAGAATCAGGTGTCCTAATCACTTGGCCTGGCCACAGGTGTATAAAATCAAGCACTCAGGCATGCAGACTGTGAAACAAGACATTTGTGAAAGAATGGGCCGCTCTCAGGAGCTCAGTGAATTCCAGCGTGGAACTGTCATAGGATGCCACCTGTGCAACAAATCCAGTCGTGAAATTTCCTCGCTCCTAAATATTCCACAGTCAACTGTCAGCTCTATTATAACAAAATGGAAGCGTTTGGGAACAACAGCAACTCAGCCACGAAGTGGTAGGCCACGTAAAGTGACGGAGAGGGGTCAGTGGATGCTGAAGCGCATAGTGCAAAGAGGTCGCCGACTTTCTGCACAGTCAATTGCTACAGAGCTACAAACTTCATGTGACCTTCAGATTAGCCCAAGTACAGTACGCAGAGAGCTTCATGGAATGGGTTTCCGTGGCCGAGCAGCTGCAGCCAAGCCACACATCACCAAGTGCAATGCAAAGCGTCGGATGCAATGGTGTAAAGCACGCCGCCACTGGCCTCTAGAGCAGTGGAGACGCGTTCTCTGGAGTGATGAATCACGCTTTTCCATCTGGCAATCTGATGGACGAGTCTGGGTTTGGAGGTTGCCAGGAGAACGGTACATTTCAGACTGCATTGCGCCGACTGTGAAATTTGGTGGAGGAGGAATTATGGTGTGGGGTTGTTTTTCAGGAGCTGGGCTTGGCCCCTTAGTTCCAGTGAAAGGAACTTTGAATGCTTCAGGATACCAAAACATTTTGGACAATTCCATGCTCCCAACCTTGTGGGAACAGTTTGGAGCGGGCCCCTTCCTCTTCCAACATGACTGTGCACCAGTGCACAAAGCAAGGTCCATAAAGACATGGATGACAGAGTCTGGTGTGGATGAACTTGACTGGCCTGCACAGAGTCCTGACCTGAACCCGATAGAACACCTTTGGGATGAATTAGAGCGGAGACTGAGAGCCAGGCCTTCTCGACCAACATCAGTGTGTGACCTCACCAATGCGCTTTTGGAAGAATGGTCAAAAATTCCTATAAACACTCTCCTCAACCTTGTGGACAGTCTTCCCAGAAGAGTTGAAGCTGTAATAGCTGCAAAAGGTGGACCGACATCATATTGAACTCTATGGGTTAGGAATGGGATGGCACTTCAGTTCATAGTATGAGTAAAGGCAGGTGAGCGAATACTTTTGGTAATATAGTTTAGTTACACTGCCACCATTTTTATTTCTCCTATTCATACATATCAGCTCATATCCTTCCAGTCCAAAATCCATGCCCCTTTCATTGTTAATCCATGTTTCCGATATTAGAATTATATTAAAAGGCTGTGTGAATTGGTTTAAATAGTCCTTCATGTTATTGAAGTTGGTGTACAGGCTTCTACTATTGAAGTGGATTATTGAGATTTTGTTTTCAGTCTTGAAAGTGCTGTTATACTGTTCATCTGTGTAATAGTGGCAGTCGTTGCTGATGTTCAAGAAAAAGTTGTTTTCTGGATCAATATCTTTTTCAATGTCCTGTGGCTTATATGTAGTGTATTTAAATGTATTTAATTCAGGATGTGCAAATTTGTAAATTCTTCATAGTGAAAGTTCTGATTCAGAATGTGTAGAAGTTGTGTCCAGTGTCATATGAAAGTGTTGTGGTTCAACATACCCGTTGTCCAGTATCTTACGGTTGTTTACGCGTGCTGGTGCGTGGATGAACGACCAATTTGTTGTTGCGCAGATAGGCAATGTCCCCCCTCACTCTGGCCGCTCTCAGCTCCGGCATAAACTCTTTCCTTTTTCTTCTAACCGCGTCTGAAGTCCTCGTTCATTAAGATTTTTGTTCCTCTGAGAGACTTTGCACGCTGTAATATGGCTTCTCTGTCCTTGTACCTGAGGAGTTTTACAACTACGGGCCTCGGTCTGTCACCTCCGCTGGGTTTCCTAGCACGGTGTGCCCTCTCCACCTCCACCTTGTGCTGCAGTTGTAGTTTCTCCGCCAGGATTTTCGTGATTTTCTCCTCCGTCTCGGCCCAGGTTTCTCCGGGTGTTTCTGCTTCTCCATCAAATACGAGGTTGTTGCATCGGGTCTGCCCCTCCAGGTACTCCAGCTTATCTGTGATGGTCAGCAAACTGTCGCAGACTTTGTAGATATCTGCTTGCATTGTGTTACAGCTCTCACCCAGCTCTGTATAGTAGGAAAAGCAGGAGAGCCATCCCCCAGCCCAATGGGACAAGCTGGGAGAGCCTTCCAGACAGTCTGAAGGAGACTGTACAATACAATCAAGTTGGTTAAGCCCTGGGGCTTGCTCAAGGGTTATTGCTGTTGATGAATGTTGGCAGAAATAAACCTATCTGCACAGAGCTCATTTCGGTGAGCCAGCCAGGATGAAACCTGAGGGCTGGGGGACCAACATGCACTACAGAACACCAGTAGCCATCAAATTCTAAGGTGAGCAAAGCCATTATTTTCTGCAAATTGTGATTGTGTCTGAGTGCAGGATTCTGCCCAGATCAAGGTTAAATATCTCTCCTCCAAAGATCTTAGCATCCTAATGTAAAGCATACTTGCATCCAAATGTAAAGTTAAATTAAGAGTCCTGGTACTAAAACCACCGAGGCAGAGCTCAGTGTATGCTTATATACTAAATGTTGCAGAGGTATGAATGAAATTGTACTGCAGGTTTTGATTGTGTGGTGGCTTATGGTTTGTCTTGTTTTTAGTGGTGGTTTGAACTGGTTTGCATAAGTGGCTGATGAGCGAAGAGACAGAGTTGTAGAAGTGGTAATTATAGTTTTTTGGCAGGATAGCTGTGATTAAAAATGAGCATTCATGAAGTTGATTTGTGAACTTGTGTGTTTTGGAGCCCAAGATGTGTAAACGCAATTGTTTTTTGTGACAACCACATCCACGAATGTCAGCCCTCCTGACACCCGGAGCTTCACTCAGGGGTGCAGGGAGGCCTGACCCCACCCGACAAATGGGAAGGCTCAACACTTGTTCAAACAGATGCCAACTGTCAACATTTGAGGGAAGAGTCCCTGGTGGCAGGATTCAGGCACCTTGACCTGCATGCAGAGGCACAAAGCTCACATCAATCGCCACCCATTAATGCTATGGCTCCAGGATTTGATCTGACTCCTTTTGATGTAGCCGAGGTCCATAGGGCTTTACAGCAATTGGATCTAAGTAAAGCTGCCGGACCTGACAATCTTGAGCCTTTCTTTTTGAGGTTGGCTGCAGACTTTATAGCAGAACCTTTGTGTCATATTTTTAATTGAACTCTTTCTGAAAATAAGATTCCGAGAATATGGAAGTCTGCTTATGTTCTTCCCCCTGCTGAAAGGTGGTGATCCCTCTGTAGTTAATAACTATAGGCCAATCTCCAAATTGTGTGTTCTCTCCAAAATTTTAGAAAAGTTGGTCAGTGAACAACTTAAATGCTTTTTAGATGCTCATGGTCTTCTCTCACAATATCAGTCAGGTTTTCGTAAACAGCACAGTACAATAACTGCAGCTGTTAAAGTGGTAAACGACATCATAGAGGCGCTAGATGGCCGAAAATATTGTGCAGCTCTTTTTATAGACTTATCAAAGGCATTTGACACAGTCGACTATGTCATCCTGGCAGATAGGCTCCAGAAGATTGGCTTATCTAATCAGGCTGTAAACTGGTTCTCTAATCTTCTGTTAACATATCCCCCCCTCTGTTCCTCAGTACAGGCGCACCCCAAGGCTGTGTTCTCTCACCCTGGCTATTCTCCCTCTACACAAACCAGCTCACATCCCAGCACAGCTCTGTCAACCTGTACAAGTATGCGGACGATTTGACCATCATAGGACTCGTCACCAACAACCAAGAAACTGAATACCGTGCACAGATCAACCAAGCAGTGACCTGGTGCACAGACCATGATCTCTTACTCAACACAACAAAAACAAAAGAACTTATCGTTGACCTAAGACACCAGCCATCTCCCAAAACTCCTGTGATCATTAAAGGTGAATCCATCTCTATCACTGACACATTTAAACTCCTTGGAACCCACATCAGCAACAACCTCAAATAGGGTGACCACCTGTCCCGCGTAGCGCGTGCACGTACAGCGTTTGAAGCCCATTTCACGCGTCCCGCAAATTGAGACCATGTCCCGCATAATCAATGCTTGCTCTCAAAAAAAAAAAAAAAAAAAAAGCTCATTCGCCCGGGGGATCGGGCGATGCGCGTTAGTTTTTCTCCTCCTGCGCTGCTGTGTGTGTGTGTGTGTGTGTGTGTGTGTGTGTGTGTGTGTGTGACTGAGGAGCACACACCCACCGCGCTGTCTGAAGCGTAGCGTGGCGAGAGCAAAGTTAAAACAGCAGCGCACTGACATAGATTGTGTAATAAAACGAAGAGTTGCCACTCCGCTCTATGTTCACTGGCTGACAGCAGCACACTGGCTTAGCTTGTCTATTCAAAGAAGCGGTATCACTTCGGCTTATTTTTCAATCTGTGTTATCACATTCATACTACTGCTCATTCATTGGTAGCTGAATTGTTAGGTCTATTTGATAAGCAATTTACATTTTTAAAATAATAATAATAAATTAACATATTGTTAAATTAAAAAAGCCAACATGATGCAGGTCAAAGACTAAAAAAGACTACTGACTAAAACTAGACTAAAATACTTTGTAATTTAGTCAACTAAAACTAGACTAAAATACTTTGGATTTTCTTCGACTAAAATTAGACTAAAATACTTTGGGTTTTCTTCGACTAAAACTAGACTAAAATACCAAGACTTTTCATCGACTAAAATGTGACTAAACAAAAAAGAATTCAAGTTGACTAAATATGACTAAAACTAATAAGGGCATTTGACACAAGACTAAGACTAAAATTAAATTGAAAAATAGCCGACGAAATTAACACTGTTACAAGTTATTTAATTTTATTTATATTTTCCATTGCAATTCACTCCCTTTAAATAAAAAGTAAATCTTAAGTGGAAGTTCATCTGTCAATTAATTGAAATGTTTAAAATATTATGAATATCTTTTATTTAGAAAAAAACACATTGAAAGCTAAGGGCTCATTAACAAGGGGTGGCCTGTTCATGAGCATACAGCAGCAATTACATATGTTGGGGGAACAGGGCAACATTAATATACCATGTTAAGTGGTATCTGCTAGAAATCGGTAAACCAGTATCGGTGAGTCTGCCCGCCGAGTGGGGGCACCGCCACGCCGGGCGGTGTCCCACATTGTCCCTCAGAATCATACCCCTTGTCCCCCATTGGGCTTATTAGCAGGTGGTCACCCTAACCTCAAATGGAAAATAAACACAGACCACATCCACAAAAAAGCTCAGCAAAGACTTTTCCATGGCCGACAGCTCAAGAAGTTCAGAGTAAGGCCACATCTCCTGCTCTGCTTCTACACAGCCATCGTTGAAAGCATCCTCACCTCATCCATTACAGTTTGGTTCGGCAGTCTTGACACACTCTCCCAAAAGAAATTACAGCGCATCATAAACAGAGCATCCAAAATCATTGGCTCACCCTTACCATCCCTCGAATCAGTGCACCGCAAAGGACACTATGCAGAGTCCGCAAGATCATCTCTGATCCCACTCACCCTGCACACTATGCCTTCCAGCTACTGCCCTCTGGGAGGCGCTACAGGACAATTGCCTCCAAAACAACCCGCTTTAAAAACAGCTTCATTCCTGTTGCAATAAATATTCTGAACTCTGGACGCTGAGGATCAAGCATGGCCCTTATGTACTAAGGAATGTGTCTGTCTGCATGTATATCTATGTTACATGTTTAATGTTTAATGAAATGTTGGAAAAGGTGTACAAGTTGTGCACCTAGATCCACTGGGTTCTCATCAAATGGGCAGGCCATTTTCCAAGAGAACTGATTGGTCAGTAGGTGGGGCTTTTATACCTGCTGAGCTCTTTTCCTGAACTTAACCTGCTCCGGAGCAGGTTAGGTGTTCAGTGTATGTTACCACGGCAACATACCCCGATAAAAAGTAAACCACCTTCATGGTACAGAAAACCCAGGGTTAACCCTGAAATTACCTTGCTAAGCCGAATTCCAGCTTTATGGTACATGTGGTTGTAGTTGTTTTGTTTTGGTTTTGGTTTTTGTTGTGTTATTATGAGGAACATAGGACAGCAAAAAAAAAGTGATGCAGGTGAATACAATGATGCGCAGAAGAGGACAGAGGAGAGATATCAGTGTCTTGGGAGAGAGGGAAGGAGGAACAGAAAGAAAAGATGGGAGGAACAAAACTGGAAAATGTGATAAGAAAGAGATACGACAAAGAGTTTTATTCAGAGAGCTGCCAGACCTCAGCAGCTTCTCTCCTCCTCCTCTCTCTCTGATGATGGAGACCCTGGAAGGAGCTGAACTCTGCTTTCCACAACTCCTCAACACCTCCTGCAGGAAGCCGAAGCCTCCAAGCTCTGAGGTCATGCTACTCTACATCCTGCTGTCCTCCATCTCTCTGCTCACTGTGGCTCTCAACCTGCTGGTCATCATCTCCATCTCCCACTACAGGCAGAGATAAAGGCTTCTAATAGCTTTGCCTTAAATGTTTTTATATTGCTCACTAACTGACAGAAATGTCATTAGAATAGATGATGTATTGATTAATACATTCAGAAATTTTAATATTCTAAATTATTATGAATTATGATTATTGAAATTTTTAATAATGGATTTCATCAGTGATTATCAGGCATTAAACATGCTATGACTTCTGTTATAATTAGCCCTTCTGGTAATATTACTTTTTAGACTGTCATTGCTAATATAATTTTTTCTCTGCAGGCAGCTGCACAACCCCACCAACCTTGTCCTCCTGTCTCTGGCTGTCTCAGACTTCCTTGTGGGCCTCCTGGTCATACCAGTTAAAATCCTCATCACATGGGTCTGCTGGTTTTTGGGGGAACACATGTGTGCTTTGCGTTATTGTACCTCCTTTTTTGTTACCATTGCCTCAGTAGGAAACATGGTGCTCATATCAGTCGACCGCTATGTGGCTATTTGTCACCTTCTGCATTACCCCACCAAAGTCACTCAGAGCAAAGCTAAAATCTGTGTTTGTGTGTGTTGGATTGGTTCTGTTCTCTCTGCGTGTTACGTTCTAAAAGATTTACTGAGGCAACCAAACAGATTTATGTCTTGTCACGGTGAGTGTGTGGTTGTTATTGACTACATCACAGGAACTATTGACTTTGTCTTAAACTTTTTTCTTCCCATTACTGCCATCATAGTTCTGTACATCAGAGTGTTTGTGGTGGCTGTATCTCAGGCTCGTGCCATGAGATCTCACATTGTGTCTGTCACTCTGCAGTCTTCAGGGACTGGAACTGCTAAGAAATCTGAGATGAAAGCAGCCAGGACTCTTGGTGTTGTCATAGTTGTGTTTCTAATATGTCTCTCTCCATATTACTATCCCCCTCTTGCAGGCCAGGATTACACAGCTAGTCCTTCATATTTGTCCTTCGGGGTTTGGTTGATGTTTTGTAACTCCTGTGTAAATCCTTTGATCTATGCCTTTTTCTACCCCTGGTTCAGAAAATGTATTAAGCACATACTTACACTTAAGATCCTGCAGCCTAACTCCTGTGAGGCCAACATACTGTAGAGAGGCTGTGCAGTGACGGCACCAAGCTTTGTTTTCTATTAGTAGAGAAATGTAGGCATTTTATGTGTGGGATTCAAAAGGCCAAACATGCTCCAACAGATTAAAAAAAAATATATATATATATTTTGGTGACACACATCAATTCGTATGAAACTATATTATTATGAATTGTGCATTCTGTATCATTCATATGAGTTGTAAAACATACAACAGCATGATTGACCTGTTAGTAAAACATTTTTTCTGTTTTTGAATGGAAGTTACCTGCCAGGTTTCTACAAGAAGGCCAAACATGGTCAGTCAGTGTTTAGTCATATTGACTTGCCTCCGATGTCCACTGCTGTGATTCCTTTCCATCTTTTTACGAGTAGCAACGACTGGTCTGCTGAACTTTAGTCTTGTGCTAGTTTTCTGAATTGGTTTCTGACTATTTTAATCATTTATAAGCACAAGTCAAGTGATTTCTCACATCTTTCCTGTGGTTCATCTATGTGGTCCCAGGCCAGCCAGTCAGAAATCAAATCCATAGAGTGTCTTTACAATCAGCATTTGAAAATCTTGGACAAAAAGCAAACAAGGTACCATCACTGTCACATTTTAAGTACATACAAGATTAAGTTTTGCAAATTACATTGATTTGTATTATGTAAAGCTTGTGTTTACATGTCTAAATGGACTTGCTCATCAGTCTCTCTGCAAATACATCAAGAATAAAATCACATACATGTGCAATTTATACAATAAATGTGTAATTAAAACCCCAGAAATCAATCTTCATCAGTGATCTGCTGTTTTTTCTTATTCAGGATTTGCTAGTGACATTTTATAATGATACTAATACTAATTCTACTACTACTACTACTACTACTACTAAAAATAATGAAGATAGTAATAATATTATATTAACAAGACCAAGTTCCCAGTTAGCATTTACAGCCCTGTTTTTGCTGAGCCATGTCCCCTCCCAGCAATGCTGGTGTGGTTTCAGCCAGGTTTTATCATCATGTTGTTATCATCGGACACATTCCTTTGGCCAGTTAGCATGGAAAGTTGGTCCCTGCTGTCTTGACTCATGATCAAACTCCTGGCAGGATTTCATGATGTCACATGGATGTGACTGGAAACTGAGAACCTGTTTGTGCTAAGCCATGCCCATCACCACACCCTCTTGAAGCCAATTGGACCAAAAGGCGATCACTTCTTTGCTGGCCCGTGACCAACCTTCCAATCCAATTTCGTGCAAATCCATCCAGTACTTTTTGAGTTATGCTGCTAAGACACACATGGACAGACAATAAAGAGGGGCAATCGCGTAACTTCCTGCTGGACGTTGATGAAGGTAATTAGTAGCCACATAGCATATCATGAAGTTTCAAGTTAATTTATGTAGCATTTTAAAAATAAAAACAACTTTTGCACCAAAGGACTTCACAAAAACAATAAAATACAAAGACAATATAAATGAAGTAGAGAACATTCCAATGGCACTTATTATCATAGTACATACAGGCGGATGTTGAAGGGGGTGAGAAACTCTGAAATATATGGAGGGGTGAGACAACCATGTAGCACAGGCAGTACTGACCACAGTGCATACTCTGCTGCAACAACACTGTCTGTATGCCTATCTACCTCGCCTGTCTACCCCTCATGTCCACAATTACTGTGCCAATTAGTCTGGTTTTGCCTAAGCTAATGTGCACTGTCTCTTTATTGTCTAGTTAGGATAGTTGCATGTTACTGCATCAATTTCTTGGCAATGATGGAGTCACCTACACCTGTGAAGTCCCAATAACACCCCAGTCTTATGTGCTCTGCAGAATCAAACTATCCTGTGCCCTCCCATCAGAAGTCCTACTGAAGACAGGAGGGACTTGAGGAAGGGTGCTTACCAGGTTGAGAAAGTGACCCTTCAAAGCCCCTCTCACCTCCAACACCCTGTCAAATGTATGGTCTCTCTGGAACAAAGTGGATATACTTCACTCAAAATGCCTGGTGGAGAGGAACTTTTAGGAGGCCTGCATCATTGCCTTGACCAAAACTTGGCTTCACGAGGCTGTCCTAGATGCTGAGGTACATTTCGACAACCTCACCATCTACAGGGCAGACCGAACGAGGGAGTCTAACAAGGAGAGGGGTGGGGAGTCTGCATGTATGTCAGCAGGTGATCAATAACAGGTGGTGTAAAAACATCAGGCAGGTTTGGAGTAAACAGCAGTGTGTACTCCAAACCTAGAGATGCTGACCCTATCTCTTTGCCCCTTTCATCTCCCAAGGGAATTCCCCACTGTTGTGATTAACTGTGTTTATATCCCACCCAGTGCTAATAACAAGACTGAAGCCAAGCTAGTGCCTAGCAGTGTTGACAACATGCAGGGTAAATATCCAGAGGCCCCAAAGTTTATTGTTAGTGATTTTTCTCAGCTGCAGGCTAGACAGTGTTCTGCCTTTATTTCAGCCATTTTTGGACATTCTGATGAGAGGGTGAACCATTCTGGACTTTTTTTATGGAAACATTTCTAATGGTGCACATCTCTCGTGCTCATTCACTGTTTTGTTTCACTGATCACAATACCATCCTTCTACTTCCACATTACAGACAGATACAGAAAGGCCACAAGTCCCAGATCTATAACATGAGCCAGAGTTCTGCACAGACTGGAACATTTGGATGATAATTAAGATGGGATGTTTGTGTTATCACAGATTACAACAAGTTTTGCACTGCCTTGAAACTACCAGTTAAGACTTTCAAGAAATATTCATACTCCACCCACCATATTAACCACAGGCTAAGGGAAAATCAGACAGCATTTCAAAAGCAGGGCTGAGTTTCACTCAAAATCATGTACGGACAAGTTAAGAATGACATCATCAAGGCCAAGCTCAAAGATGAACTTGAACAGGAATTTAGCACCATGAACACTCGACCCTGCCTCAATCACTTAAGACTTGAATACCTTTTAAACATAGTTTTCCACCATAGTCTGCTCAGAGGAATGCAAGGCACTACTGGAGACCCTGCCCATCATGGAGCCAGCAGACCCTGCTTCCTTCACAGTGGAGGAGGTGTGATGGCAGCTGAGCCAGTGCAAACCAGGCAAAGCTCGGGGTCATGATGGTATCCCTGCACTGGTGCTAACGGACTGTTCCCTGGACCTCTCTCCCAGTATGCATCCCATCTACTGGGAGTTCCACAGGTATGCATCACTGCCCTACTGGTGCCCAAGAAACCAAACCATCAAAACTAAACCACTACTGGCCAATTGAACTCACCTCAATTGTAATTTCACTAGCAAGGACCACACCATCAACAAGATACGATTGAACGATTTATTGCGAAGTGAATTGTGAACTTGATTAACAGTCTTGTAGTTCGGCTGCGTGTGGGGAAGCTTCTTAGGGAATCCGCCGTAGCTCCCGGGCACGACGAACCCCCAAAAAGCTTCATTACTTGAGACAGGATTGAGCGGATCTGAGATCTGAATGAATGTAGCGGTGATATGCTTGAGATGACCAGTGGACCATGATTTGAATTAGATTTTGGGAATGTCATTACGGGAGGCTGAGGAAGAGTGTCCAGAGTGGCGGACTGGGGATATGCCAGGAATTGAGAGGATTTGGTGAAAGTGCTGGTGGAACCAGGAGCGAGTGGCTATGTGTCCAGATTTGGGTACAAACAGGGGATTTGATGATGAAAGGCTCTGGGCTTTACGAAATTCCGGGTAGTTCAAAATAGACTCGAAAGGATTCGGAGGTGACTGGACTTTGAAGAAAAAGACTGGTGTCAGCTGTCCTGATTGATTGGTTTTGGTTCGCTTAATGTAGTACACTATGGTGTCATCTGAAAAATACGATAAGTCGGAGATGCAAGCATGGCGATGAGGGTTGAAGTGCTGGGAGGAGGCGGTGAATTCGGAGCATCTGAGGAACTCGAAAAGGCAAGCAAGAACATGTCTTCCAGGGTTCGGCCACGTTGGGAGAACTGTATCCAGATTGAATGGTCTGGATATTGATGAATAGAAGGTCAGCAGTAAAAGGGAAGATGATGAGAGTTTTGCGCAGGCTCCTGATGTCGGTGGCCTCTAAAGAGGGATGCTATTTGAGGATGGCTGGAGGCTAGATCTGGGGTGCCACTTGGTAGCTTGGACAAAAGCTTATGTTGCTAAGATATATTTTGATGGTGAGAGTTCTGATGACAATGAGGAGTGGGCATGGTGATGAAACTGGTCAAGGTGACGATGTCGAATGATGGGAAGATTAAATTGAAGTGATACTGCTGATGATGGAGTTCCTGGATTCAATGATGGAGTTGTAGTGATAGTGGAAGAGATGGAAGCACTTCCAAGCAGTCCAATAAGGTGAGAGTGTAGAGCGTGATAGACTGTTGATGATGGAGTTCCTGGATTCGATGATCAGTGGTATTAAGGCGGGGTTTACAGGTTGAACGTTGGAGCCGAATATGGAGGGACCGTTGTTGGGTAGCTGACTGCAGAGTCTGCAATGGCATTGATGTGACATGAGCAGCTTGGAGGATGTACTGGTGAGTGACAGAGTGCCAGCTTAGATGATCCATGAACGGCATGATAGATAAGGAATTGGAACGACCTTTGTTGATGATGTCAATGAATGCCAGGTTATCGGAGTAGAGGAGGACAGACTTGCAAGACTATTCATGGCCCCGAAGGATTGCAGCGACTATGATGGGGTATATTTCGAAGAGCGCTGAAGATGTCATCTTGCACTCACTAGCAAGCTCTGAGGGCCATTCTGTTGCCAACCATCTTTGATTGTACAAACCCCCAAAACCGGCAGATGGAGCTTCGGTATACAAGTTAATGTCGTGAGGGTGAGTCAGATGGTCAGCGTAAAAGAAGATAATCCCATTCCAGTTTGAGAGGAGATTGAGCCACAGACGGAGGTCAGCCTGACTGGAACTGTGAGATGTCCAGCAGGGACAGAACAGAAGCAGCGATGGATAGCAAGTGGGAGATGAAGGCTTGCCCCTGAGGAATGATACGTGTGGCGAAGTAGAGGTGGCCTAAGAGAGAAAGAAGATGGCGTTTGGTGCAGTGAGGGCTGAGGAGGAGGGAAGAGACTGGAAGAGAAGCTTGCAGCTGGTTTGTGTCCAGTGTGACACCGAGAAATTCCAGAGATGTGAAGGGGCCCTCTGTTTTCTCGGCAGACGGAGGCACTCCTAGGTCAGAGAAGACTTCAGTGAGTGTAGCCAAACCCAAAGCTGGTGGTGATGAGGGTTGCGAAATTATGAGAAATCATCCAAGAGATGGACGAGATACGTAATTTTGTGATTAGAAAGCAGAGACTCTTTGGCTCTGGAATGGATGAAATGACTTGGGATGAGCGGGGATAGAGCAGGAGGAGGCTGGGTAGGAAGGCGCTCCACATGGGGAGCATGGAAGGGCTGCACAGCGGCGAAGATGCGGCAATAGATTTCCTTATCAAGTGTGCCCCAGTATCTTTGTTGAACTGATGAAGTCAGGCTGCTGCGTCGGAAGCAAAATGGACGTGATATTCCAGAATATCATGAGAATTCTTCCATGAGAATGCTGGTAGCCAGTAGGGGGCCTGGCGTCATGGTGCCATGAACCTCAGCTATTGCAAGTTGCCGCGACTGCTTGATGTAAGTGGCAGGTGGCGCTGGCATCCCGGTGCCAGGAGCCCCGAATGACGGAAACTGCTGTTGTTGCTGAATTAGAGCTGCGGAGGGTGCTGGCATCCCAGTGCCAGGAGTCCCGAATAGAGGAAACTGCTGCTGTTGCTGGAATAGAGCTGAGGAGGGTGCTGGCATCCTGGTGCTAGGAGTCCCGAATAGAGGAAACTGCTGCTGTTGCTGGAATAGAGCTGCGGAGGGTGCTGACATCCTGGTGCCAGGAGCCCTGAATGGAGGAAACTGCTGTTGTTGCTGAATTAGAGCTGCAGACGGTGTTGGCATCCCAGTGCCAGAAGCCTGTGCTGGAGGAAGCTGGTGCTGTTGCTGAATTAGAGCTGCGGAGGGTGTTGGCATCCTGGTGCTGGAAACCTGTGCTAGAGGAAGCTGCTGCTGTTGCTGGAATAGAACTGTGGAAGGACCCTGGCATCCCCGTGCCAGAAGCCACTCCTGGAGGAAGCCGCTGCTGTTGCTGGAATAGAGCTGTGGAAGGACCCTGGCATCCCGGTGCCAGAGGCCACTGCTGGAGGAAGCCGCTGCTGTTGCTGTAATAGAGCTGTGGAAGGACCCTGGCATCCCGGTGCCAGAAGCCACTGCTGGAAGAAGCTGCTGCTGTTGCTGTGATAGAGCTGTGGAAGGACCCTGGTGTCCCGGTGCCAGAAGCCACTGCTGGAAGAAGCTGCTGCTATTGCTGTGATAGGGCTGTGGAAGGCCCCTGGCGTCCTGGTGCCAGAAGCTACTGCTGGAGGAAGCTGCTGCTGTTGCTGTAATAGAGCTGTGGAAGGCCCTGGCGTCCCAGTGCCAGAAGCCCCTGCTGGAGGAAGCGGCTGCTATTGCTGGGATAGAGCTGTGGTTAGATCTTATTCTGTTGTACTCAGATCTTATTCTGTTGTACTTAGATCTTATTCTTTATTTTTTATTTATTTATTTATTTATTTAATCTGTAATCTGTGGATACTGCTGAAAAACTGCGAATTTCCTGCGGGATGAATAAAGTATCTATCTATCTATCTATCTATCTATCTGGAAGGCCCCTGGCATCCCAGTGCCAGAAGCCCCTGCTGGAGGGAACTGCTGCTGTTGCTGGAATAGAGCTGTGGAAGGCCCCTGGCATCTCAGTGCCAGAAGCATGTGCTGGAGATAGCTGCTGCTGTTGCTGGAATAGAGCTGTGGAGGGCACCTGGCATCTCGGTGCCAGAATCCTGAGCTGGAGGTAGCTGCTGCTGTGGCTGGAATAGGCTCCGGGGGTGCGACATGCCGTGGTTATCTTTTCTGGATGAAGAAGGGGACTTTTTTTTTTTTTTTTTTTTAATTATTATTATTGTTGTTGTTATTATTATTATTACATTTTAATTTATTTATTTATTTTTAATATACTGTAATGTATTCTTTCTACTGGAGTGCCTCTTTCTGCTGACTTTGAGCTGGAGGGTGTCGGTGCACTGTTCTTTTAACTGTGGCGGGGGCGGTGACGTTAGGACGGGACGTGGTGGACGCGGTGATGTAAACCGGAAGGCGGCTGTTTGTGTTGTGGAGGCGAGCAGTAATACAAAGTTTTGTTTTGTTTTTTGTCAGCTCTGTGAAATGCAATTCCTTAAATTTAAGTGTTTTGTTAAGAGCTGCTACGGTCCCAGCGGAGATTTCTGAGGGAAACTGGCCATATTTCTGGAGCAAACAAACGTGGAGCGTGGTAACGGTGCAACTTGCTACGTGTTCTGATGCAGAGCTGTTTCCTCGATGGCGGGGAATTTGAGATGTCTTCGGGGCGATAGAGTGGGAGAGCGGTGGCGGAGATAATGGAGGAGGAAGGCTTGGGGACGTGGAGGAATCGTCCGACAATGATAATGGGCTGAAATGATTTTGGATATTTAGGAGACATGAACTGGGTGGAATGCACACTTATGAAGGAAACTGTGTTGGCTGGACTGACCGGATTTTGGATGGCGGAAGCGGGGTCTCGGGCACCGAAGTGGCGGAGAGATGCTTTTCGTCTGGTGCTGGAACCGCGGAGAAGGGCTGATTAAAACTCTGGGCCTGATCGTCCTGATTCCAGTCGAACAAGTCGTCTTCCGAAGGAGAGAGGGAAACGAAGTCCAAACCACCTTTTTCCAGCAGAGAACCATGGCCTCGGACTTAGAAGTACTGATCCTCATCCCAAGCACTTCACACTCAGCTGCAAACTGCCCCAGTGACTGCTGAACGTTACAGCCTGATGAAGCCAGAAGGATCACATCATCTGCAAAAAGCAGGGACGCGATCCTGTCATCACCAAAGTGGACACCTTCGGCTCCTAGACTGAAAAAAAAAGTGTCCGTAAAAAGAAAACGTTGTGGTAATCTACTTAGGACATAATGAACCTACACCACCTCCTAGACTGAGCCTTAAAATCCTGTCTGTGAAGATCAGGAACAGAATTGGAGACAAGGGGCAGCCCTGGCAAAGTCCATGACTCACCATTTGTTATTAAAAATTTGTATTCAATGCAACCTGCCTCTGCTGCTGGGTTTATATCCACTTTAGCCTGCTCCTTATAATAGAATGAACTGACTATAACTGGACCCAGCAATTCACCCTCTCAACATGTCAAAAGTTATTGGTTTTTGCAGGTTTGTTACCTCCTTCTTTTCCTCTCCCCATGGCAGAGCCAAGATCTGAGGAGAGGCAGTCTTTCTGGACTCTGTTGTATATCACCTAAACTCTAGCCCAGCTCCAGTCTCAGCTAGTCATCAGTATGCTAGCAGCCCATCTGTTAATTTCCAGCCTGCTCTCCAGCCAGCTAGCCTGCAGCATGCTATTCAGCAACATAGCTACCAGCCCTCATCTTCAATGTTGCAGCATCATCCCACCTGGTCAGAGTTCATCATGCTGCTGCCCCAGTACCAGTTCCTTGAGCTGCTGCCTCAGTTCCAGTCCCTCAAGCCTGTGCTGCTGCCAAAGTCCTATGTTCATGAGCCTGCGTGGCAGGTCTCGTCACTGTTCCCCAAGCCAGTGTTGTGGCTCAGCATCCAATTACTCGTGCCAGAGTGGCTGCTGCAGTCCCAGAGCCTCCCCAGATCTCTGTGCTTATGTGGCAGCCCAGGCCCAGATGCCAGAGCTCAAGTGGCAGCCCTAGCCCCAGTTTCCAGAGCCCAAGTAGCAGTCCCAGGTCCCAGAGCCCAAGTGGCAACCCTAGTCACAGTTCCCACTGCCCATGTGGCAGCCCTGGTCACAGTCCCCAGGGCCTGTGCTGCACTCATCCCAGCCTCCCACGGCCATGCTGCTGTTGTCCTCGCCTCCTGCATCACTGGTCCTACCAGCTCAACATTTATTTTTATTTATTTATCGGCTTCTCCAAACATCGCCTTTTGACAGCTATTGGCTGGACAGTTGGAACCAACCTGATCTCACAGAAATCCGTGAAATGAGCACGACCTCTTAACAACGCATTGCGTGCTCCTGGCACATAACCTGTTATAATTACGTGTGGCCACCACAGAAACAGTGTCCACTGAAAGTCTATTAGGATCCGTGTCGTATGGCCACCACGCAAACACTGTCCACTGAAAGTCAATTTCATGTGGGTGGTAGTTCATAGATCCCGGAAGTGCAAATTTAATCAAAATAAAATAATAAAATAAAAAATAAAAAATCGCCAGTTTTCTAGACTAGGCCTACCATATTGACCCGCATAAAAGACGACCCTGATTTTAAGATGACCCCTCTTTTTCAAGACCATTTTTTGGAAAATAGGCTACTTTTTATATGGACAAAATCTTGTTTGAATAAAAAAGCCACCGGCCTGCATCAGGCGGGTCGGCCGCGGCACCGGCTGGTACCGCGCCCACCCGGTCAGGTCTGCCGGATCTGACAGGTGAGCGGTCAGTGCCGCGGTCGGCCCGCCTGGTGCCATGGCCGGTAGGAGTAGTAACATGGAAGGGCGCAAGCCAGTAATTTCGCCTAGGGCGGCAACACAGGCAGAACCGCCACTGTATAGTTTATAATGTCATCATTTTCATATTTTTCTAGTCCACAAAAATCATATTTTAAGCCATTTTGAAATCAATGAATGAAATTTTATTTTAATCTGAAAAACACCGGCGTTACCAAGGCAACGCGCTTCATGCTACCTGATGACTCCCGGCTTCTCGGCTTCAAAGACGTCACGCCGTGGGTGGTGGTTCATAGATCCCGGAAGTGCAAATTTAATCGGTATTCTGAAAAAAAGGTCTGATTATTAGGCATAACGTTGTAACCACCCAAGGCAGACTTACCACGAGCTATGAAGTTGTGTAACGATGGCATGTGTCCACAAGTCCCGTATAATATCAACTTTATTTTAAGAAAACACGTTTTATTTGCGATATCATATCACGGAGAAGCACTACATTACCCATAATCCTAGTGTTTATCAGCGACGTGTCTGATTTGACAGCTTTCATCAATAAAGTCAATCAAATCTAATAAAGTGCATGAAAGTTGATAATATGCTGATATGTTACGCCATTGAACACAACCCTTTCAGTCAGCGAAACAGAGCGGGTGGAAAACCTGTGGAAACACGTCAAAAATAGCACTAAAGATTTATATAGCCTATATAAACATTTTTTTTTTCATAACACATCTTTACTCGTGGTATAAACATAGGCTACATGTTAAGGTTATGCTTTTGCTGTTGAAAAACTACCGTATGTATGGTTTTTAAACCTAAATTCACAATGTTTATCCTAACCCGGAAGAGGGGTATCAGAACTACAATTTGTGCAGAGTTGCAACACACAGAGGTGTCCTGCGCCATAGCTTTTGTAGTTCTAACATGTTATGTCTATTATATGAAGTTGTGATCACTAATTTTGCAACCTTAATCAAAGTTTTTGGGTGTGGGAAGAACGCCTGAATGGTCAGATTTTAATTTTTTTTTTCTTAAGATAGTGAAATCATGTTGCCGCCCTAGGCGAAATTACTGGCTTGCGCCCTTCCATGTTACTACTCCTACCGGCCATGGCACCAGGCGGGCCGACCGCGGCACTGACCGCTCACCTGTCAGATCCAGCAGACCTGACCGGGTGGGCGCGGTACCAGCCGGTGCCGCAGCCGACCCACCTGATGCAGGCCGGTGGCTTTTTTATTCAAACAAGATTTTGTCCATATAAAAAGTAGCCTATTTTCCAAAAAAATGGTCTTGAAAAAGAGCGGTCATCTTAAAATCAGGGTCGTCTTTTATGCGGGTCAATATGATAGGCCTAGTCTAGAAAACTGGCGATTTTTTATTTTTTATTTTATTATTTTATTTTGATTAAATTTGCACTTCCGGGATCTATGAACTACCACCCACATGAAATTGACTTTCAGTGGACATACGACACGGCCATACGACACGGATCCTAATAGACTTTCAGTGGACACTGTTTCTGTGGTGGCCACACGTAATTATAACAGGTTATGTGCCAGGAGCACGCAATGCGTTGTTAAGAGGTCGTGCTCATTTCACGGATTTCTGTGAGATCAGGTTGGTTGGAACACATGACAACCGCTCATAGGACTGGCTGGGGCTGCAGGTTTGTAGAATGAACATGAATCTGGAAAAGACTGGGTTTAGATTTTTTTCGTCCTATGCATTTGGAATGAACTGTCCATTTTGCCTTTGTTATTATCTTGTTTTTTGTTCTTATTGTGTTACTATGATGGAATTACTGTAATTATCACAATCAATATTGTACAATTTGAATTGTTTGTTTTCTTGATGCAAGATACTAAGGTCTCCCTTGAAAATGACATCTTGATTTCAGAAAATTCTTGATTAAATAAGATCATTATTATTAGTAGTAGTAGTAGTAGTTTGGGGTTTTTTGTGTTTTGTTTTGTCATTATGAGGAACATAGGACAGCAAAAAAGTGATGCAGGTGAATACAATGATGCGCAGAAGGGGACAGAGGAGGGATATCAATGTCTTGGGAAAGACGGAAGGAAGAACAGGAAGAGAAGAAGGGCGGAACAAAACTGGACAAAAGTGATAAGAAAGAGATACGACAGAGTTTTGTTCAGAGAGCTGCCAGACCTCAGCAGCTTCTCCTCTCCCCTCTCTCTCATGATGGAGACCCTGGAAGGAGCTGAACTCTGCTTTCCACAGCTCCTCAACACCTCCTGCAGGAAGCCGAAGCCTCCAAGCTCCGAGGCCATGATCCTTCACATCCTGCTGTCCTTCATCTCTCTGCTCACTGTGGCTCTCAACCTGCTGGTCATCATCTCCATCTCCCACTACAGGCACAGATACAGGCTTCTAATAGCTTCACCTTAAATGTTTTTGTACTGCTCACTAACAGACAGAAATGGCTTTAGAATAGATGATTTTTTGATTAATACATTCAGAAATTTTAACAGTGGATTTCATCAGTGATTATTGGGCATTAAACATGCTAGGGCTTCTGTTATTATTAGCCCTTCTGGTAATACTACTTTTTAGACTGTCATTGTTAATATAATTTTTTCTCTGCAGGCAGCTCCACACCCCCACCAACCTCGTCCTCTTGTCTCTGGCTGTCTCAGATTTCCTTGTGGGCCTCTTGCTTATACCAATTAAAATCCTCCTCACATGGGTCTGCTGGTTTCTGGGGGAACATATGTGTGCTTTCCGTTATTGTACCTCCTTTTTTGTTACCTCTGCCTCAGTAGGAAATATGGTGCTCATATCAGTCGACCGCTATGTGGCTATTTGTCACCCTCTGCATTACCCCACTAAAGTCACTCAGAAGAGAGTTAAAATCTGTGTTTGTGTGTGTTGGATTGGTTCTGTTCTCTCTGCGTGTTACATTCTAAAGGATTTACTGAGGCAACCAACTAGTTATATGTCTTGTCATGGAGAGTGTGTGGTTGTTATTGACTACATCACAGGAACTATTGACTTTGTCTTAAACTTTTTTCTTCCCATTACTGCCATCATAATTCTGTACATGAGAGTGTTTGTGGTGGCTGTATCTCAGGCTCGTGCCATGAGATCCCACATTGTGTCTGTCGCTCTGCAGCCTTCAGGGACTGGAACTGCTATGAAATCTGAGATGAAAGCAGCCAGGACTCTTGGTCTTGTTGTAGTTGTGTTTCTTATATGTCTCTTTCCATATTACTCTCCCTTTCTTGCAGGACAGGATTACAAAATTGGTCCCTCATATTTGTCCTTCGGGATTTGGCTGCTGTTAAGTAACTCCTGTGTAAATCCTGTGATCTATGTCTTTTTCTACCCCTGGTTCAGAAAATGTATTAAACACATAGTTACACTTCAGATCCTGCAGCCTTACTCCTCTGAGGCCAACATACTGTAGAGAGGCTGTGCAGTGACTGCACCAAGATTTTTTCTATGAATAGAGAAATGTAGTCATTTCATGTTGTTACCAGGGCTGATAGTGGAAAAAACTCCTGAGCCAGAGGGGTATGTATGCAGAAAATGACATCATATAACATATATACATTATTTGAAAATAACCCTATTAACTATCTTGTAACTATCTATTGCCACATTGTCCTTGCCTCCCATTCTCCTCCATTATCCAAGCCCAGTGCCATTTAATCTTAATGCCCTTATCGACATCTTTGCTGTCTTCCCTGGGCTTCATGAATCTGCAGTCCATCTTGTGGGTTGCAGTGCGTCACTGTAGGCTAACGAGGATCACTTTCGACGGCACATAGAGTGCCTGATTGTCAGTGTTAAGTCATTGAGTTGCCCTTGATTTCCACTGCTGTGATTACTTTCCATCTTTTTACGAGTAGCAATGGCTGGCCTGCTGAACTTTAGTGTTGTGTTAGTTTTCTCAAATTTTCTAAATATTTTAATCATTTATAAGCACAAGTCAAATGACGTCTCATATCTTTCCTGTGGTTCATCTACCTGGTCCCATGCCAGCCAGTCAGAAATCAAATCCATACTGTCTTTACAATCAGCATTTGAAAATCGTGGACAAAAAGCAAACAAGGTACCATTACTGTCACATTCTAAGTACATACACGATTAAGTTTTGCTAATTACATTGATTTGTATTATTTAAAGCTCATGTTTACATGTCTAAATGGACTTGCTTGTCAGGCTCTCTGCAAATACATCAAGAATAAAATCATATACATGTGCAATTTCTGCAATAAACGTGAAATTAAAACCACAGAAATCAATCTTCATCAGTGATCTGTTGTTTGTTCTTATTATAAACTTTCACTAGCAAATCCTGAATGATACTACTACTACTACTACTACTACTACTAATTAGGGATGCAAACAATTAATCGATTATTGATTAATTATCGATAAGAATTTACTTGGGTGAACGTGGGTAGTAGTGCCCCACCAGTCCAAGCAGGGGCGCCTTTGTACTGAGTGCTGACACCGGACGTACTGGGATGTACACGAAAATAAAACAAACATGAAGCGGTCAAAACAGAATGTAGTGTGGGACCAGCTTAAGTTGATAAATGATGACAAAGACGCCAAATGCTTAATATGTGGTTGTACTTTAAAGTACAGCAACTCCACAGTAATTCCACTGAATATGGTTGCAAAAGACATGCTGCCGATAAACATTCTTTTTTGTTTGTTTGTTTGTTTTTATTACATTTTTTTTTTTTTTAATCACAGCAAGAGGGATATACATACATAGAACACAAAACCTCCCACATCTCAACTTCCCTCACAGAAAAAAAGAAAACTTGGCAGTGTAGAAAATACAATCAAAAGTTAAGTTACTCAAAGTCCATACACACCAAGACATATTTTATAAGTGCTATAATCATGCCAAATATTCTAACAAAAAAATCTACTTATTGCACTAATTGAAAATAATAACTAGATAATTAGGTAGTCTTCCTACCATACTTCATGATGTAGGGAAAAAAATAAATACTTCATGATTTTCCTATATAAAATAAGGAATGGTCCGTTAGAGAACTAAAATGTTATCCAAACATATACCCTCAAAACAAAACAGAAACAAGACAACAAAACCAAAAACCTAACAAAACAAACAGACAAAAAAGGTGGGAAGACCCCACTTAAACAAGACAACAAGACAACACAAACCATTGCACTCAGGTCTTATCATTGTCACCATGCCTTACATTGGCCTAAGAATTATTAAAATCAAATTCTATATGAGACTGCCATATTTTTAAAAAGTTTGAGGATCTGCCTTTACTCTTGTAATAAATATTGTCAAGTGTAAGATAGCTTGAGAGTTCATTCCACCAGTGGACTAATACTGGGGGTTTAGATTCTTTCCAATTTAAAGTTATACAACTGCTTCAACAGCACCATGACATCTACCCTACACCTCAAAGCAATATGAAGTTCCAAATACAGTATGTATACAACTACAGCCTAGAGGCTTTTAAATACAAAGTTGTCATACAGAAATTTCACAGACACAGGTATGCAAAAAAATAAATAAATAAATAAACTTTTTAGTAAAACTCAAACTCTTTCAGTTCACTGTTTTCTTGTAGTTCTTCTAGTTTTCTATTGTTACTTTTCATTTCACTGATCTCCTTGTAGTTCACTGTACAAACGGTTTAGAATAGTTGGTGTTTGTTTTTACAACAGCCTTAGGAGAACCATAAAGAGTTGATACCCAATGACAAAACTTTGGACCAAAATTAAACCTTCTAAGGACAAACATAAGATATTTCCATTCAACTCTATCAATTGATTGGAGAGAATAACAGAACAGAGAGAATAACTTCTGTGAATTTAATTCATTAGTATGATAAAGAATATTAAAGTACCTACGTAAATTGTCAGTAGAGGTACGACCATGAACAAACCCCGTTTGGTCTAGATGAATAAAACTAGGCACAATTTTTTCAAGCCATAGTGCAAGAACTTTAGCAATGATTTTATAATCTGCATTGAGAACTGAAATTGGCCTATAAGAGGCACATTGTAGAGGATCTTTATCTTTCTGGTGGAGAAGGGTTATAGATGCAAAACATAAAGACTGAGGAAGACGACCTTTCCAAAAACAAGCATTGATTATAGCAATAATTTTAAGAATTGTTCTGTCTTCTGATTCCTTTTTTATCTGTCTAGCTAATAATTTGCCAGCCATCACCTTGTTCTAGATAACTTTGATTTTATCAAAGCCAATTCGCTAGCATATGTTTTAATAGAATTATATTTCAATTTAAGATCATCTAAATGCAATAATAAATTTGGATCATTAGTTAAACAATGTTGCCTCTCCAAATTAATTATATCTTGTTCAATGCGTTTCAACTCACTTGTTTTGGATGAAGAAAAGGCAATTACACAATCTCTAATATAAGCCTTCAATGTGTCCCATAGTATTGATGGGCATACTACACTATTTTGATGCACCTCAATAAAAGTTTCTAAATGAGCCTTCATGTAAGTTGTAAAATCCTCTTTTGATAGCAACATAATATTAAATCTCCAGGGTTTGGGATTTGACAATATTTTCCCAAATTCTACAGGGTGACCCAAAAAAACGGGAACTTTTTAACAATCCAATAAAACCAAGAGTGATGGAAGAAAAATGTTTTATTCATAGTAATTGAAACCTGAAAACATGCCATTTAAGAAACAATGATGGAATTTTCATTTTTTAAAAATTGTGCTGCCACTTGCTCATGTCTGCCAATATGCACTTCAAAAATTCCCGTTTTTTTGGGTCACCCTGTATTTCAAAACTCAATGCAGAATGATCTGAAAGAATCCTAGCATGGTAGAGACAATTTTTAATCTTTGACATATAATTAACTGGAATAAAGAAAAAATCTATCCTTGAATAGGATTTATGTACATGGGAATAAAAGGACAAAGCCGTCTCCTCTGGGCAAAGGGTTCTCCATACTTCATAAATTCCTAAATCTTTTGTACTACAGTGGTGGAAAAAAGTTTTCGGACACCCCATGCATTTGTGAAATATTGCATTAAGAATCACTCTTAGGTATTCAAGTGCAATTTATTTTAGTACAGTCACAGCCAAAATACTAAACAAATCCTAAAAAAAAAGCCATTAAAACTTAAAATTCACATTCACATAAAAGTCACATGGGTAAGTTGTCACATTGCAATTATCTTCTCCACCAGAGGGCACAACAAAAAAGTGGAATACTAGTTTTCTTCCTTTATATGGTCAGGTGTCATGTCCTGTCTGAGAAGAAAATAGCACATTGTGAGCTGAGGTGACCACCAATTAACCATTTTGCACAATCCAAAGTAAAAAAATATCAACTTGATATATTTCAAAATAAGCTTCTTTCAGGTAAAAATCCTAACAGTGATAAATGTGGACTTGTTAGAGGAGAGATTAAGGCATCCTGTCACACCTCAGTCATTGTTCTGTTTTAAGCTAACTTTAAGCTAGAGCTAGCTTTAGCAAACATGGTAGTTTGGGGCAACATGTCTCAGTCATTTTGGGGTTAGTTGTCACATGTGACAACTAACAAGTTTCAAAAAGGATTTACATTAACACAGACAGTCTGCTTATCAGCAGTTGTCATAATTAAATTTTTACTTTATTTTTACAGAAAAAATAGTGGTTTAAAGGAGAGGAGAAGCGAGAAGACATGGTCAGTAATTACAAAAGAAAAACAGAATATGGCAGTGCAGCACCTGACGCGATGCTGAGGGCAGTCAGGCAGGTGACCCTAGCTAATAAATCAGTCATGAGTACACTTCAATGTCAATTACCATACCTTGGCTCGGTACTGCAAGACATTCACCCCAGCCGAAATACAGAGTCAGACAACTGTCCCAACTACAGTGGTTGGGTACAAATCACCACGGCAGGTTTTTAGCGCAGAGTTGGAACTGCAGCTTGAGAAATATATTAAAAGATCAGCTGACATCTATTTTGGTTTGTCTCCAACTGAGGTGAGAAAGCTGGCTTACAAATTTGCAGTGGCACAGGACCTTGGAGGCCGTTTGGAAACAGCCGCCCAGGAGAAACCTGGGTGCAGTGCATAATATGCAAAGGATGGGTCCATGAAAAATGCACCCCTGGCAAATCAGTCTACATATGCCAGAACTGCAATTGGGATGAGTCTGACTAGTGACTAGTTTAAAAAAGGAAACAGGCATTTGAGGCAGTCTGGACTTTAATCCAGTGCATATTGCATATTATTTTGTGTTAACATTTGTTCAATGGCCATATTCAATGACTTCTTCAAACTCAATGATAAACATTGTTTGTGCCTGACTTCAGTGTTCACTTTCAAGTTAAAAAAAAAAAAGAACAACAATAATTTTGTCCTTGTTTTATTTGTTGCAAAATCCAGTGGCAACATGGGGGCAACATGTCACATGTTCACACTCTCCATTTGATTGCCTATAACTCTGCAATGACAAAAGATATGAAAATGACATGGATACAAAATATATACCTGAGACTCTGGTCTTTCATCTGGTACACATTTTTATTTTATATGATGTATTGATTCCAAGAAATATATAAGAGTGTAAAAAGTGTGACAACAAGCCCCGGTCTCCCCTATAGACCTGAGATGCATCATAAAAAGGAACACAACATATAAGACAAAAAACACCATAAGCTTGTCCCCGCCCTCCCCACCATTAGACACTCCCCGTTAATGTCCCCCTCCAGGGCCGGCTCTAGCCATGTTGGTGCCCTAGGTGAAATTACTCCCTGGCGCCCCCCATCCTGCCACTCCTCCCCACTACTGGGTGACAACCAGGAGCGCCAGATTCACTTAAGAAGTGTATTGCAACACTTAAGATATACAAAATAAAAAGACGTTTGGCTCATTCCCGTTAACCGAGACACACATGCCCCAAATCCATTACCTCGACTGAGGTGTCTTAAAAAATCAATGCTTTGGACTTGTCCTTTCAATGTATATCATGAATTAACGCGCAGTGAGGTCCATGGCTGGGTAGGCAGGATCAGCCAGAGCTTAAATCGCATAGTCCATGCATGCAAAAATATATATTAAGTAGAACTCAATATTAAAACCACTGCAAAGTCAATCAACTTCCAGCTCCAGTGCAGTCTATAAGAGCAACAACAATACATTATCAACACCACCCACTCGGATCACACACCATTAAACCTCCAAGCACAACTAAGTCTGAAAAGTCTAAAAAGCTACTGTCACTCATATACGAGCACAGACAAGACTTTATAACCAGAGAGAGAGAGAGAGAGAGAGAGAGAGAGAGAGAGAGAGAGACTTTTAAATCTCCCTGTTAGCTTTTACCTTTTCGTTATGTGCAGTGATGTGGAGCCTGAGCTGCTCATCCAGCACTGTGTCTCTCCAGCTCTTACCAAAGGCCTTCAGGCTGATCTGAGAGCGGATGTGGGCTGTGGAGGTTTGGTGCTTCAGCAGAGCCCTCGGCAGGCTGTGCAGGTCGCAGTCAGCCTCTCCCAGCCAAACGCCGCCGCTACCCACCGAGAAAAGGAGACTAAGAAAGCACAACAACTTGCTAACTTGACTACATCCACACAACCCGGTCGTTCTTTTTGTACCATTCTGTTTGAAGTAAATCTATCTATCTATCTATTCCGTTTGAAAAGTCCTCACAGTTTGTGTCTCTTCCTTTGGATTAAATCCTTGAGGTCAGGTGTTGGTTTCCCAGTTAATATTAAGTTTTTCTCCTCAAATATCAAGTTAGAAAGTCTTTTCATGGGAAATCTCCACCTTAGCTGCTAGCCAAAAGCACTGCACGCCGGTGACAACAGCATCACGAGACTTTGTGAGGTTCAGGGCCTGTCGGGATTCCCGACATTTTTCATGAAGTTCAGTTTTGTTTGGCAGTATTTTTTTTCTTCTTCACATGTTTGCAGATGCACGCGGTCAGTTCCAACAGGCAACACAACACACACCAATGAAACAGTTTTATTGGTTGATGCACAGTACACTGTATGTATTTGAATTGTGTGACGTCCTCTTTGATTGGATTAAAAATGTAAATATTCTTCTTCTCTTGTTTTATGTTTATGTACTATGGAGCCGCAGAGGGGCCATTGAGAGAAAAATAAAACACACCATGCTACGTTTTACTACGTTGTGCACTAGAAATATTTGAGTGTGAGCCAGATATAATTTGACTTGATTTTTGATTAAATTAATTTTGTATAACGGTTGTCCTCCTTCAGGCTATATATCTATATATCTATATATACACATATTTTATATATATATATATATATATATATATATATATATATATATATATGTGTGTGTGTGTGTGTGTGTGTGTGTGTGTGTATGTATATATATATATATATATATATATATATATACACATTTCAATGAAAATTCAGTTCCTACATCATTTTCCTACACATTGATTCACTGGGGTCTCCAACCTGCAATATGCTCTTTAAGTAATATCCTTTAGGAATTAAAACTAAATTAAATAGTCCAAGCCACTCCATTAGATCCTGAATGCATTCAGCCTCCCCTTCTCCACCCCGCGCCCTGGGAGGGAGAGAGAAAGATGAAAAAAAAAAGAGTCACACTTGTGCATCACGGAGGGATGGTTTTGATTACCTGTTCATAATAAGTCATTGCCTCTTTAGCATCCATGAATATCACGGTGATGTTTTGGTGGGTGATTATCAGCTTACATGGATGCAGAATACCATGCTTTACTCCCACTGCTCTCAGCTAATTTTGACATCTTTGAACGCTGCTCTCCTCTTCAACAGGTCAGCCGAAAAATCCGGGAAGATATGCATTATCTTCCTCTGGAATTTCAAATTCCCAGCTGCTCCCTGGCTAGTCAAATAATAGTTATTTTAGTTTCCAGGCTAAACAGCCTGACGATCATACATCTTGAGCTGGTTGATTGGAGTCCGGTGTGGTGCGCGATATTCACACATGGCTGCTGCCCGAGTTTGTCAGCACCAAACATTTCCCTCAAAACATTGTTCATGAAAGAAGTTGGCTGTCCACCCTCAGCTACGCTGGGAATCACAGTAATCCTGATATTAAATTTACGGCTGTGGTCTTCAGTTTGTTGAATTTTCTCTTGCAGTGTGATGCTTTTTGAGAGTAGATTGGCACATTTTTTCTCCACATCAGCCAGCCGCCTGTCATTGTCTGTAACTGCTTCTCCCACCTCTCGCAGCTTTGAAGATGTTTCTTTCATTGTTTCTTGTAGACAGTCAATTGACTCCTTTATTGGCTGCAGTTTTAAGCCATGACAATCTCCTCTCGAATAACCTCTCGTATAATTGAGGTGAGTTCTGTGCGGTCTGTGGCTGAGGAGTTCATGACAGAGTTGCTTCGTAAATTCCGATCTTTCGCCAACATTCTGCACTTCAGGATACAATGTCTTTTTGAGATGCCAGATTATGACATTGTATTGTATTAATGACTTAAATCAGTCAAATTAGATGTCTTTGAAGAGGGAGCAATGGAGACGCACTTACTCCATGCTGCAGGAACAGGAAGTCGCAGATAAACATTGTTGACGGTGAGGGATTTCGAGAGGTGATAAACTACATCGAGCCAGGCTATAATCTAGAACAACCATAACTACTCGCATGGAAGCACGTTACATGAGGAAGAAATGTTAGAGAGGAAAATGAATAGAGGGGGGAAATTCTGAGGGAAATTCAGCTTCTCAGGAAAATCGCCGCTTATCAATTAATCGATAATCGATCGATAAGGTGAATCAACTATTGATTAATGAATTAATCGATAATTTGCATCCCTACTATTACTAATAATAATGATAGTAATAATATCATATTAACAAGATTGTTCTCCTTACAGCGCAGACCAAGTTCCCAGCTAGCATTTACAGCCCTGTTTTTGCTGAGCCATGTCCCCTCCCAGCAATGCTGGTGTTGTTTCAGCCAGATTTTGTCGTCATGTTTTTGTAATAGGACACACTCCTTTGGCCAGTTAGCATGGAGAGTTGGTCCATGCTGTCTTGACTCATGATCAAACTCCTGGCAGGATTTCATTATGTTGCATGGGTTTGATTGGAAACTGAGAACCCGTTTGTGCTAAGCCACGCCCATCACCACACCCACAGTGCATACTCTGCTGCAACAACACTGTCTGTATGCCTGTCTACCTCTCATATCCACAATTACTGTGCCAATTAGTCTGGTTTTGCCTAAGCTAATGTGCACTGTCTCTTTATTGTCTAGTTAGGATAGTTGTATGTTACTGCATCAATTTCGTGGCAATGATGGAGTCACCTACACCTGTGAAGTCCCAATAACACCCCAGTCTTCAGTGCTCTGCAGAATCAAACAACCCTGTGCCCTCCCATCAGAAGTCCTACTGAAGACAGGAGGGACTTGAGGAAGGGTGCTTAGCAGGTTGAGAAAGTGACCCTTCAAAGCCCCTCTCACCTCCAACACTCTGTCAAATGTATGGTCTCTCTGGAACAAAGTTGATATACTTCACTCAAAATGCCTGGTGGAGAGGAACATTTAGGAAGCCTGCATCATTGCCTTGACCAAAATGTGGCTTGACGAGGCTGTCCTAGATGCTGAGGTACATTTCGACAACCTCACCATCTACAGGGCAGACCGAACGAGGGAGTCTGACAAGGAGAGGGGTGGGGAGTCTGCATGTATGTCAACAGGTGATCAATAACGGGTGGTGTAAAAACATCAAGCAGGTTTGGAGTAAACAGCAGTGTGTACTCCAAACCTAGAGATGCTGACCCTATCTCTTTGCCCCTTTCATCTCCCAAGGGAATTCCCCACTAGACCGCTATGTGGCTATTTGTCACCCTCTGCATTACCCCACCAGTCACATCTGTGTCTACATCTGTGTCTTTGTTCCCACAATTTTTTTTCACACAAACACAGACAAGTTTTGGTGGAGTTTGCAAGACAAAACAATTTTTGTCCACTGAGTGCTGTCCATGGTGCTGAAAGGTTTACCTTTGTAGGTGTGCTAAATGCTGAAAATGCCTAAGGTGTATGCATAAGCTCATACAGGTGCATGTGCATAAATGAGAAACATAAGGGTCCCGCATTGGGGGTTTGAAAATTTGGTAACCCAAAGCATGGTCATCAGGCAAGGACTGCTGTTCCTTGATGTTTTCTTCTTACGTCAGTACTTTTCCTGAGTTCAGAGCAGTGGCAGTGTTGTTTCTCTGATGCCCCCTGCTGCTGACCTCTAGCTGCCCCTGCTCCCCAAATCCTGTCTCTTGTCCCCTGCCATGGCCATCCTATCCTTCTTCTGCCTCCTTAACCAGGTCTTTTACTGCTGAGAACTTAAGCCATTTCCACTCATGGGCAGTCTCAACTCCTTTCTCCCAGGAAACGCTCGGCTCAGATAGGAGCACAGTCTTGGTAATCTTTGATCACACAACATTGTCAAGTCATAGTGATAGTATTTAGCGTAGACAGTTCTGGAATAATGAATTCTTATCAGATGGGGATTCACAGCTTGATGTTTATCAATTTGGGGTCACTGACATTTAAAAGGTTGACAAACACCATGCTAGGCTGTGTTGGCGGCTTGCCGTGGTGCTACCAAAGAGCTTGCAGACTGTTTTGCTGGAATGGGTCTTGTCAGCTGAGAAAGGTGTCATGTCTTGTGCAAAGGGGCTCCTGTGATGTTCAGACAACATCTCTCACCAGAACGCCAAACTCCATCACTTTTCTCTTTGTCTTCATGTTTTCTTTTTGTGGCTTAACAACAGAAATGTGTCACCACATCTCTAATAACAGGAAACACAGATGTTTGTTTTGCAAAAACATAGAAATTCATGGTGTAGAAAGTGCAAATATAGGTAGGGACAGCATCTCTCCAGAGGAAAAAAGCCACATGAAGGGAGAGAGCAGGGGGATGAAGGGAGGGCAAGGAGATAAGAAATAAATGAGCTGTGTGACAGAGAGTTTGTTCAGAGAGCTGCCAGACCTCAAGAGCTTCTCCTCTCCTCCTCTCTCTCTGATGATGGAGACCCTGGAAGGAGCTGAACTCTGCTTTCCACACCTCCTCAACGCCTCCTGCAGGAGGCTGATCCGTCCTCGATCCGAGGCTGTGCTGCTCTACATCCTGCTGTCCTTCATCTCTCTGCTCACTGTGGCTCTCAACCTGCTGGTCATCATCTCCATCTCCCACTTCAGGCAGAGATACATTTCTCAGCATAGTCTAAAATATTTTTTACATTTCTAAATATTGATTTTTATTTACAGACTTTCTGATAGAATGTGGATGTCACATAGGTTTTCAATTTTGATGTTGATTTGATTAATAATGTTTCATATTAGCTACATCTTGATTAGACTGTTTCTGCAGCTATAATATTATGGATGATATTCTCCCATTCCAGGCAGCTCCACACCCCCACCAACCTCCTCCTCCTCTCCCTGGCTGTATCAGACTTCTTTGTTGGCCTCCTGTTGATGCCGGGTCAAATCCTCCTCATAGGGTCCTGCTGGTTTCTGGGTGACTTCATGTGTGGTCTCTTTTACTATAACTCTTTTATTTTGACTTCTGCCTCAGTAGGAAACATGGTTCTCATATCAGTCGATCGCTATGTGGCTATTTGTGACCCTCTGTATTACTCCACCAAAGTCACTCAGAAAAGAGTTAAAATCTGTGTTTGTCTGTGTTGGACCTGTTCTGCTTTATACAACTGTTTGATACTGAAGGATTTCCTGAGACAACCAAACAGATATAATTCCTGTTATGGAGAATGTCTGTTTGTCCTGAACTACATTGCAGGAGCTGTGGACCTTCTATTGACCTTTTTTGGTCCCATTACTGTGATCATAGTTCTGTATATGAGAGTGTTTGTGGTGGCTGTGTCTCAGGCTCGTGCCATGAGATCCCACATTGTGTCTGTCACTCTGCAGCCTTCAGGGACTGGAACTGCTAAGAAATCGGAGCTGAAAGCAGCCAGGACTCTCGGGATTGTCATAGTTGTGTTTCTTGTTTGTTTCTGTCCATATTACTGCCCCTCTCTTGCAGGCCAGGATATCTCAACTGGTGCTTTGTTTTCAACCTTTGGAATCTGGCTGCTTTATTTTAACTCCTGTTTAAACCCTGTGATCTATGCTCTTTTCTATCCCTGGTTTAGAAAATCTATTAAACTGATTGTTTCACTTCAGATCCTGCAGCCTGACTCCTGTGGGACCAACATATTGTAGAGAGGCTCCTGAGTGACTGAGATAAGACCTTTTTTTATATGAAGCGGGAAATATGTAAGTCATGGTTCAAATTAAATTTAACTAATACAGGATGTTTTAGACATCAAGATACAATGCAAAGCACTTTGGATTGAAATGGTAAATGCATTTCTATAGCGCTTTTTCTAGTCTACTGACCACTCAAAGCGCTTTACAATGTTTTTGCCTCACATTCACCCATTCACACACTGATGGCAGAGACTGCCATGCAAGGCGCCAGGTGTCCATCAGGAGCGGTGAGGGGTTCAGTATCTTGCTCAAGGACACTTCGACACACTCTGGAGGAGCCGGGGATCGAACCAGGAACCCTCCAGTTACCGGATGACCGCTCTACCTCCTGAGCTACGCCACCCCACAAAGGAATTACAGTGTGCCAGAGGCGTTCTGTCAGGGGTCCTGACATGTTTCATTCATTCATTCATTCATTCATTTATTTATTTATTTATTTATTTGTTTATTTACTTATAGGTGTCTAATCACACACTCTTTTGAGGATGTAATGCAATACTGCAGAGAAACTCTCTTGGAGGTTCGTTTGATAAATTTAAAAGAACTTGGTAAATCTATTTTAAAACTATGCAAAAGTTAAGATGTCAACACCACAGTAAAAATGACAATATATCACTTTTAAATTAATTTATTCGGTTACTTTAATAAAGAAATATTTAGCTGTCACATCACCACATTTGTTAAAGACTGGAGCAATTGAACTCCTCCCTTTCTCCCTCCCTCTCTCTCTCTCACCTCATCTTCTTTCTGCACACATCCATATCTCTCTTTTTTTTTTCCACTTATTGATGCCCTTGTTTTTGTAAATTTTATATTGTACATTTTTGTGTTCAAACCTGGCAAATGGCATGCATTTTAATGAATAAATGTGTTAATGCACTGCAGATACCTGTCTTTGGCCTTCCTTTGTTCCTGACCTGCAGTAGGGCTGCATAATATATCTTTTCAGTGGTGACATCAAAATCTACATGTACAATAGTCACATTGTAGAACGTTTCATGTCAGGTGCAGCAAATTAACTCAAACACGTCATGCTACATGCTTTTTTGCTGTTTGATACAACAGGAAAACTGGCAAGGTTCTCATTTTTCATGACTAATCTACATGAAAGGTCTGTCTGCTAGACTTTTGTCTGGTTTAAGGTTTAAGAGTTTATTGCTAGTGACGGGCAGGCTCAGCATGCACAGTGATCAGTTGGCTGTGTGCCCTGGTGAAGAGGTGCTGTTGATCACTATCAAACAACACAAAGCGAAACAACACATAGTGAACCGATTGCTGTGCATACCGAGCCTGCGCGTCACCTGCTTGTGCATACACAGACTCTGCTATGACCACAGGCGTTCAGGGTGCAAAAAAAGGGGCAGAAAAACTTTGCAAATAAATAAATGAAACAACTAAGAAAATAGTAGCCTAATAAAATTATACAACACAGCTAAAAATGAAAAAAAAAAATAAATAAATAAATAAATCACTGTGAAAAAGCTCACTAATAGATTTGCTACCTTAATGTTGGTGCTGAATTTGCTGAATTTTGCAGATGAATTAAGTCACATCCCAAAAATATATATTTTTATATATACAAAATGAGGAACTGGTGTTTAAATGGCACTGGAGAAGGAATAGAGCCATAAGAGGTGAAGCCATAACTCCCATAGCTAATTTTCAGCGTGCAGACTGCAGCACACGCCCACATCAAGGCCTACCTGCCTTCACTGATGATGGAACGTTTTGGGTAACTGTGGTTCTGTGAATTCCTGATGGACTGCCAGTGGCACTAAACAAAGTGGAAATGTCAAAAGTGGAAAGGCTGAACAGACCTTGTAAACCCAAGTGAGGGTGAGCTGTGAATGTCTGCCTGAGATCTTTGTATGGAAGGTCTTCAAAACACACCTCTGGAGGAACTTTCCCTGATCCCAAGGGAGATTGGGGACATGGAGTCTGAATGGACCCTGTTCAAAGCCTCCATTGTTGAAGCGGCAGCTTGGAGCTGTGGCCAGGCAGTCATTGGTGCCTATCACAGCGGCAACCCAGGGCTTCATTGAGGGAGGCTGTCAAGCTGAAGAAGGAGGCCTTCCGGGCTTGGCAAGCACAGGGGACTGCAGAATTGGCTGAGAGGTACCGGTTGGCCAGAAGGGCTGCAGCGACAGTGGTCACAGAAGGAAAACCTGGTTATGGGAGAAGTTTGGGGAGGCCACGGAGAAGCACTTTTGGCTGGCCTCGAGGGGGTTCTGGCAAACTGTCAGACAACTCAGGAGGGGCAAGCAGGGCCTTATCCAAGCTGCACACAGCAGAGATGGGGAGGTCCTGACCTAAACTGAGGATGTGGTTGGGCAGTGGAAGACATACTTCAAGGAGCTCCTAAATCCGACTGACATGCCCTTTGCAGAGGAGGCAGGGCCAGAGGATTTTTGGGGAGGGGGTATTCCACCTATTTCCCTGGCAGAAATTGCTGAGGTAGTTGGAGAAATGCCACTTTGGCAAGGCATCAGCAGTGGACAAGATTGGCCCTGGAAATGTTGAAGTCTCTGGATCTTGTAGACTGTCATGGCTGACACATCTCTTCAGTGTTGCATGGAGGTCGGGGACAACACCCAGGGAGTAGCAGATAGGGGTGACAGTCCAGTCACATGCGCTTTGGAGCTGGTGGATGTGGCCCAGGAAAAGACCTTCTGGGTTGACCTCGTCACCCTGCTGCCAGAAGGACCTGGCTCTGGATAAGCAGCATAAAATAAAGATATGAACAATATGAAGATTCTTAATTATTTCTGGTATCCAAAACTGATTGTAAGGCTGTACTCCACAAATGGTGCAGCTGTATAAGGTAGTAGCCACAACAATGATGTATCACCACAACCAAGGTGGACATCAGTCTACCAAGCTCTCTTGTCACTGGGCCAAAAGCCTAAAGACTTGTGTGATTCTATTCACTAAGCTCCTTTCCCTCATGCTCAGGTTGTAGCATCCCTGACTGGGCAAGCAAGGGCACTGGCATGCCTTTTCCACCAAAAATGTTGTGGTTCTCAAACTGGTTTGGTTCAAGATTCTTGGAACCAAGGTGCAAACTAAGGAGCTGGTCCACATTTTGACCAGATTTTGGAGTGGAACCACTGCATCATTGATGGTGGTGTTGGAGGTTGTGTTATTGTGAATTTGGTGGGTAGCCTTCTATTGCCATTTGAATTGAAGGAGAAATATGATATATAAATTTCCATCACTTGAATGTAATCAATTCACCGATATTAAACAGTTTATTTATTTATTTTTGTTGTTGTTGTTGTTGTTATTTTGGTCACTGTAGTAAGATAGGTAGTGTCACAAAATTGCAGTAGCTACATATGAGGAACTGTATGAAAACTATGCGAGCCACTAGATTTTCCACATGCTCCTGAAAATGTTTCAAAGCAAAAGCTTCATAGGGAATGAATGGATTCTGTCCACTGAAACACAGGGTTTTAGTTTGAAAGATACAGAAGTGTTGAAATTGTAAGAGGAGCCTTGTCTGCAGTGTTGAACTGGAATAAACCGCACCACTACAGTTTTTGTATCCTGCTGTTGCAGTTTCTTTATCTTCAGGTGTCATTGCTCTCCCATCCTCTCATATCTTCTGTCTCTCATCATCTACACAAACACCTGCAAAAGTGTTGACATTTTTTCTTCAGTTTACTTTTTTAATGTCGTTTGACCATTTCAATTGATTTGATCTTCTCCTATCCCCATGTGCTACCACAGTCCATCTGTCTTTTTTCTGGCTCTAACAACAGCCTGACAGACATCTTGTAATCCAAACCATTAACAAATGTTTTAACACTGGCAATGTTTTAACACCAAGCCATGGTTCAGTTTGATCCAGATCAATACCACCTATTTTTGTTGGACCAAGGTACAGTTGTTTGGTCCAGACCTTAGTTTGGGGGAAGTCTAAAACTGAAAACTCAAAGTAGATGTAGAAGCCCCCGATGTGAATGTAGCTGCTGTGCACAAGATTCTGTTCAGGGTCCACGGGGCAACGCTGGTCAATGTTGGGAGCAAAGTCCTTGAAGAAGTTGAATGTGCGTGAATCTCTGAGCAAAGGGACTCCAAACTAGAGGAAGATTCTCCTGGAAATGGGCATTTCAAGAGGCTGGTTCTTTCAATAGGATGCCAATTTGAGGGGCTATGTTGTTTACTGGAGGGTTGTTTGTTTTATATCTAGCACAGATACATCATCACCATTCACTTTGAAAATTTCACACTACACCAACACACACACCTCTACACAACACTTTTAACAAGATGTCAATTACTTTATCTCTGTGTGGTGACCCAGTGCTTGCAAGTAGGCGAAATGTCACCACACATGGGAAGAGAGGAGGGACATCTGTCCTACAGAGAAACACAGCAAGAGCAGGGGACAGGAAGAGAAAAGAGGGGAGGGAGATAAATTATAAATGAGCTGTGTGACAGAGTTTTGTTCAGAGAGCTGTCACACCTCAGCAGCTTCTCCTCTCCTCTCTCTCTGATGATGGAGACCCTGGAAGGAGCTGAACTCTGCTTTCCACACCTCCTCAACGCCTCTTGCAGGAAGAAAGTCCGTCCTCATTCTGACGCCACGACCATCTACATCCTGCTGTCCTCCATCTCTGTGCTCACTGTGGCTCTCAACCTGCTGGTCATCATCTCCATCTCCCACTACAGGCAGAGAAAAACTAAAACTAAAAAGATAGAGCATATTAACTGTCATAAGTTAAATTTACAAGAGGTGACTTTCGTGTTGTAAATAAATGTCACATTTAGGTTTTTGATGACAAAATTCAGGAATTTGATTTTTTTTTTTTTTTTTTATGAATGAAGATCTACTTCAGCTACACCTTTCATTAAAAATACTATTACTAATAGATATTACATACTACATAGGACTGTTTCTCTATTATTGTCACTTTAATCTACATCTGAGACTGCCACTACTAGTACTGATGACATTGTCCCACTCCAGGCAGCTGCACACCACCACCAACCTCCTCCTCCTCTCTCTGGCTGTCTCAGACCTCCTCGTGGGCCTCCTGATGATGCCGGTTGAACTCCTCCATACAGAGTCCTGTTGGTTTCTGGGTGACTTCATGTGTGGTCTTTTTACCTGTGCTTCATTTATTGTTACCTCTGCCTCAGTAGGAAACATGGTGCTCATATCAGTCGACCGCTATGTGGCTATTTGTGACCCTCTGTGTTACCCCACCAAAGTCACTCTGAGGAGAGTTCAAATCTGTGTTTGTCTGTGTTGGACCTGCTCTGTTTTATACAACTGTTTGATACTGCAGGATTTCCTGAGACAAACAAACAGGTATAATTCCTGCTACGGAGAGTGTGTGGTTGTCATCAGTTACATTGCAGGAGCTGTTGACCTTGTTTTGACATTTTTCAGTCCCATTACTGTGATCATAGTTCTGTATATGAGAGTGTTTGTGGTGGCTGTGTCTCAGGCTCGTGCCATGAGATCCCACATTGTGTCTGTCACTCTGCAGCCTTCAGGGACTGGAACTGCTAAGAAATCTGAGCTGAAAGCAGCCAGGACGCTCGGTGTTGTTGTAGTTGTGTTTCTTGTTTGTTTCTGTCCATATTACTACCCCTCTCTTGCAGGCCAGGACACCTCAAGCAATGCTTGGCATTTGATCTTTGGAATCTGGCTGCTTTATTTTAACTCGTGTCTAAACCCTGTCATCTATGCATTTTTCTATCCCTGGTTTAGAAAATCTATTAAACTGATAGTTACACTTCAGATCCTGCAGCCTGACTCCTGTGGGACCAACATACTGTAGTGAGGCTGTGCAGCGACTGACTGAGGAATCTACAGTTCAGGGATGTGATGCAACAATGATGAGGAAATCTCTCTTGTCATTTGTCTGATTTAAAGAAAAGAACGAAAGATAAAGATTTGGTAGCCGTTTTCTTGACAAATAATGAAAAAGTGAACCTCAAAATGAAAATAATGATTATGTACTTTAAAAAAATCACTGACTTTTAGTTGAGAATCAATTTGACATATTAATCTTTTCACATCAGTATTGATTTTTATCTTTCTTGTCTTACAAAAGCTTTTTTTTTTTATTGTTTGTCATACATGCGCACAAGAATAAAATCAGATAACAGTTGTGTAATTAATAATTAACAGTCTGTGTTTCTCTCCGCTGTTTGTATGAGTGAGTTTTACATCTAGATTAGGGATGCAAATTATTGATTAATTCATTAATCGATAGTTGATTCACCTTATTGATCGATTATCGATTAATTGATAAGCAGCAGTTTCCCAGAGAAGTTGAATTTCCCTCAGAATTTTCCCTCTCTATTCATTTTCCTCTCTAACATTTCTTCCTCATGTAACGTGCTTCTACGCAGGTAGTTATGATTGTTCTAGAGGGGATATTACACCCTGGCTCGATGTAGTTTATCACCTCTCGAAATCCCTCGTCGTCAACAATGTTGATTGGCAGCATGTCTTTTGTAACCATGTTGCATATTCTTTGGGTAATGTCCTCCGCTTTCCCGGCATCACATACCCTCTGTCCCAACACTGCAGTGACTGCAGGCTGTGAAACTGATCCACTCGCTGCTTGCAGCATGGCTGAATGTGAGGTATTTAGGTGGTAATTCAGCAGAATTACTGTGGAGTTGCTGTACTTTAAAGTATAACCACATATCGAGCATTTGGCGTCTTTGTCATCATTTATCAACTTAAGATGGTCCCACACTACACTCCGTTTTGACCTCTTCATGTTTGTTTAATTCTCTTGTGTGCATCCCAATAGGTCCGGCGTCAGCATTCAGTACAAAGGCGCCCCTGCATGGACTGGTGGGGCACTACTACCCCCGTTCAAATGGACTGTGGAATGTTCAATTAATGCAATCAATTTAATTAAATAGAGTAAATTCGAATCGATAATTAATTGATTATCGATTAATTGTTTGCATCCCTAATCTAGATTATAAAATACAAAGACCTCCCACTGTTCGGGATTAGTCATTGATGTTTAGCCTTTTGTTTTGACCTTTGGTCTTACCACAGGCAACAGGGGGGAGGCAATGAAAAGATTATAATATATCTATATATCTATATTTATATCTATATCTATATATCTATATCTACATATCTATATCTATCTATCTATCTATCTATCTATCTATATATATATATGTGTGTGTGTGTGTGTGTGTGTGTGTGTGTGTGTGTGTGTGTGTGTGTCTATAGACACACACACACACACACACACACACACACACACACACACACACATATATATATATATACACTATATTACCAAAAGTATTCGCTCACCCATTCAAATGATCAGAATCAGGTGTCCTAATCACTTGGCCTGGCCACAGGTGTATAAAATCAAGCACTCAGGCATGCAGACTGTGAAACAAGACATTTGTGAAAGAATGGGCCGCTCTCAGGAGCTCAGTGAATTCCAGCGTGGAACTGTCATAGGATGCCACCTGTGCAACAAATCCAGTCGTGAAATTTCCTCGCTCCTAAATATTCCACAGTCAACTGTCAGCTCTATTATAACAAAATGGAAGCGTTTGGGAACAACAGCAACTCAGCCACGAAGTGGTAGGCCACGTAAAGTGACGGAGAGGGGTCAGCGGATGCTGAAGCGCATAGTGCAAAGAGGTCGCCGACTTTCTGCAGTCAATTGCTACAGAGCTACAAACGTCATGTGACCTTCAGATTAGCCCAAGTACAGTACGCAGAGAGCTTCATGGAATGGGTTTCCATGGCCGAGCAGCTGCAGCCAAGCCACACATCACCAAGTGCAATGCAAAGCGTCGGATGCAATGGTGTAAAGCACGCCGCCACTGGCCTCTAGAGCAGTGGAGACGCGTTCTCTGGAGTGATGAATCACGCTTTTCCATCTGGCAATCTGATGGACGAGTCTGGGTTTGGAGGTTGCCAGGAGAACGGTACATTTCAGACTGCATTGTGCCGACTGTGAAATTTGGTGGAGGAGGAATTATGGTGTGGGGTTGTTTTTCAGGAGCTGGGCTTGGCCCCTTAGTTCCAGTGAAAGGAACTTTGAATGCTTCAGGATACCAAAACATTTTGGACAATTCCATGCTCCCAACCTTGTGGGTACAGTTTGGAGCGGGCCCCTTCCTCTTCCAACATGACTGTGCACCATTGCACAAAGCAAGGTCCATAAAGACATGGATGACAGAGTCTGGTGTGGATGAACTTGACTGGCCTGCACAGAGTCCTGACCTGAACCCGATAGAACACCTTTGGGATGAATTAGAGCGGAGACTGAGAGCCAGGCCTTCTCGACCAACATCAGTGTGTGACCTCACCAATGCACTTTTGGAAGAATGGTCAAAAATTCCTATAAACACTCTCCTCAACCTTGTGGACAGTCTTCCCAGAAGAGTTGAAGCTGTAATAGCTGCAAAAGGTGGACCGACATCATATTGAACTCTATGGGTTAGGAATGGGATGGCACTTCAGTTCATAGTATGAGTAAAGGCAGGTGAGCGAATACTTTTGGTAATATAGTGTATATACAGTACAGCCCAAAGGTTTGGACATACCTTCTCATTCAATGCGTTTTCTTTATTTTCATGACTATTTACATTGTAGATTCTAACTGAAGGAATCAAAACTATGAATGAACACATGTGGAGTTATGTACTTAACAAAAAAAGGTGAAATAACTGAAAACATGTTTTATATTCTAGTTTCTTCAAAATAGCCACCCTTTGCTCTGATTACTGCTTTGCACACTCTTGGCATTCTCTCGATGAGCTTCAAGAGGTAGTCACCTGAAATGGTTTTCCAACAGTCTTGAAGGAGTTCCCAGAGGTGTTTAGCACTTGTTGGCCCCTTTGCCTTCACTCTGCGGTCCAGCTCACCCCAAACCATCTCGATTGGGTTCAGGTCCGGTGACTGTGGAGGCCACAGTCTCATATACAGAGTAATTCTGTACATGAGAGTGTTTGTGGTGGCTGTGTCTCAGGCTCGTGCCATGAGATCCCACATTGTGTCTGTCACTCTGCAGCTTTTAGGGACTGGAACTGCTAAGAAATCTGAGCTGAAAGCAGCCAGGACTCTCGGTGTTGTTGTAGTTGTGTTTCTTGTTTGTTTCTGTCCATATTACTACCCCTCCTTTGCAGGCCCGGACAGTGAAAACAGTGCTTGGCATTTGATCTTTGGAATCTGTTTGCTTTATTTTAATTCGTGTCTAAACCCTGTCATCTATGCCTTTTTCTACCCCTGGTTTAGAAAATCTATTAAACTGATAGTTACACTTCAGATCCTGCAGCCTGGCTCCCGTGGGACCAACATACTGTAGTGAGGCTGTGCAGCGACTGACTGAGGAATCTACAGTTCAGCGATGTGATGCAACAATGATGAGGAAATCTCTCTTGTCATTTGTCTGATGAATTAAAAAATAAATAAATACATAAATAAATAAATAAACAAAAGATTTGGTGGCTGTTTTCTTGACAATTATAAAAAAGTGAACCTCAAAATAAAAATAATGATGATTTACATTAAAAAATCACTCACTTTTAGTTGAGAATCAATTTGATGTATTAATCTCTTCACATCAACATTGATTTTGATCTCTCTTGTGTCTTGTCAAAAACTTTTGTTAATGCTTGTCATACATGGACACAAGAATAAAATCAGATAACAGTTGTGTAATTAATAATTAACAGTCTGTGTTTCTATCCGCTGTTTGTATGAGTGAGTTTTACATCTGGATTATAACATTTTTTGAAGTGAGGTTATTTGAGGTATGAGAAGCCAGCAGGAGGAACTGGACTGGAAGTTCAGCAATGTGTAACAGTCAAGTTATATAAATTGTGATTATTTTTAATTGAGCACAAGCTACTTTTGATTATAAGGTCAACTGATGCGTTCAATTTCAGTTGTGCTCAGTTGGAGATAAACGACAAAGACCTGGACTGGAGGTCTCGCAGGGTGCTGTTGTGTATGGGGGCAGGAGCCAAATGTATTCTAGCCTAAAAAGGGCCCACCTGAAAAAAATCAGTATCAGTTTCAGTGTGCGCTATATTTAAAATGTTTTCACCGCTTGGGGTAGACGGGTCAAATAACTGACTTTCACCCAGACTATCTACTTTCGAGTCCGGAGGGAAGCAACAATACTGTTTGTTACTGCAGCCAAATGGTTTTATGCCAAAATCTAACCTTAACCAAGTGGTTTTGTTCAGAAGGTCAGCAACTCATGGTCAGTTTCCTGAAGGTATCCCATTCATAGATCACATGCACAATCCCTGTCTGTTACTCTGCGCACTAAGAGCATGTGAACACGCATGGATCGCACATGAACAGACACCGTCAGGACGCTCTGAACCAATCAGACACCAGATTGGCTGTGTGAACTGTCTGCCGCGAGCCGATGAAAAAAGTTTTCATTCTCCGCAGCAGCTTCTGGATTTAATTAATTCATCTCTGTCGTTCGGACTGTCTTTTCACTTACCGCGGCAGTTTTCTGGACTTTTCTTGCTTCATTTGTTGAATTACTCCTTCCTGTGCGTCCATGAGAATGTGAGTAATAATTTATTGTTCTGTTATTCTTAATTCGACTGTGTATGTTGTTATTCGGCAATTAACATACCGTTGTAGATTATAGTGCTGTATCGTGTCATGCACGTCGGTTAACTGTTGCCTATTCCTTTATTGTCAGTCTAATAATTATATGATTCCTGACGATATTGTTTATGTTGGCAAGTGATGCACCGCTGTGGCATCAGTTATTATTATTCATGTCAGAGTAGCATGGTGAGAGCGCCGATGCGTCCATTAAGGGACCGTCGCGCATTTCTTGATTCGCCCTCTATACATTATACCAGTGTAATATACATATATGCACCTCACTGAGCTGAGACATTATTTGCTGATAGTCCCTTACTGTTAGGAGGATTGTGGTCTCTTTATTTGTTCATTTGTGTTTTTTTTGTGACTACATAGTATTATTATTGCATTGTGTATCTCATGCCTTCTGGTAATGTTTATTTCCATTGCATATAATTAATGGCTGTGCATTTCTGTTTATTCTTATTGTAGAAACCACACACACGTATACACATAAGTCAGAGTACTTCAGCTTCCAATAATAAATGAGTGGCATCTCAATGAGATTGTGTGTGACTTGGATTCATTAAGCCATCATCATACCTGTTCTTACCGGACAACCTGTGGAGAGTGTAGAGACAATCACAGAATCAGCACCTAAAGATTTATTCATTCAGTCATTAAGAGGTCACAAGTTTGGTACTCAGTAAACCAACGCCTTTTTACATGGTCCTTCGAGCCGGATCTACAGTTTCCACAGTATAACAATGGCATTCCCTGATAATACTCGCCCTCGCCGTGATGTTCGTCGACCTCGCTATCTCGACGATTTTTTGGTGAGCCTTCCAAGACGAGAATTACCTCAGTCACACACACTCCATGACCACTCCACCGTGGGATATAGTGAGCATCATGTTGCACCTAAAGTCATTCCAGACAGAGAGACATCCCAGAACCTCGTTCCAGAAGTCGTCTTGTCAGCACTGCAGGAAATGAGGGAGGACAACAACCAGCTTAGGCGAGAGATGCAAACCCTCATCAGCGTTCTCACGCCACAATCATCAGCTGCTCCTCAACCTCTCACTTCAAGCTCTGCACCTTCTTCACAAAGGCACCAATTTCAGCCTGAGGACAGTGGCGCCTCCTTCACAAAGGCTCCTGCTCCAGATTATGCATCCACTCCACTGCAACATTTCAGACAGCCCCTAAGCCAACCAGAGGATAACCTGCAATACGTGCCATGGCCTGAGCAATCTCCCCCCCTGTATCCTTATCAATCTGATGAGCCATTCCCTCCGCCACCGCCACCAGTGTCAGACCCACTTCCTGTCGGTGCAGCAGGTCCTAACTCAGTCCAGTGGATGCCAGCTCAACAGTATCCTCAACCTCCTTTTGTTACTGAGCTAAATGAGCATCTCAGGAGCATGAACATTAATCCTGATCATAACAGCGGTGCACCTTTGGACAAGGTGCTCACACCAGAATATGCAGATCCGTACAGTCCCCACCGCAGACCACCTGCAGGCTCAAAGGAATGGAAATGTTACAGTCATTCATTTCATCAGGAGACAACATATCGTGGACCGAAGCCTCATATTCCATTCTTTACTGATGACGACCCACGTCAGTTCGCCCGCTTGAAGGTAGCGCTCGACAACATCTTACCTGATGACGCTACTGAACGCTTCAAATACCAAATCCTCGTCGACCATCTCAAACTGGAAGATGCCCTTCTTGTTGCTGACTCCTACAGTAATAGCAGGGACCCCTACAGCAAGACTATGGCCTCTCTGACAGAGCTGTACGGCCAGCCTCACAAATTAGCTCTGCAGCGCATCACTGAGGTCCTGGCTGAACCTGCAATCAAGAGTGGTGATGGCAGGGGATTCCGCCTGTTCGCCCTGAAGGTGAGGGCCCTAGTTGGGATGCTAGACCAGCTGGGGAAGGAAGGGAGAACAGAGCTGGAGTGTGGGTCACACATTTCACGCCTGCTGTCAAAGCTGCCACACGACCTGAGAGCACAATTCAAGCGCTACATCAATCCCATTCTCACACCCATCCCAACTTTGCTGGATTTTTCTGAGTGGCTTGAGTACGAAGTCCGTATTCAAGATGATACCATACCGACCTCTCACCCACGGTCAACTCAAGAGGGACGATCAGACCACCTGAGAGGCCTCAAGGCTAAGCAGAAGCCAGTATCACGCTCCACCACTGTCCTGCTGGGATGTGACCCCCCAGCAAAGGAATCAGAGCCTCCTACACAAGTACGGTCACAGACCAATCAGCCAGAGAAGCCGAAGAAGTATTGCCCCTTCTGTGACAATACTCAACACTACTTCAATCAGTGCTCAGAATTCAAGAAATTCACAAGGGAGCAGAAAGTGGCTTGGATCAAAACAGGTAAGCGATGCTGGAGATGTGGAAGAGATCACCGAGCATCACAGTGCTACCTCAAGGCCAAATGTCAGCAGTGTAATCAGACCCACCTGGAAGTACTGCATGATGTTAATTCATCAGCAGTCGTTAGACCAGAGAAACCAGCCCCAGAACCTGCTCAGCCAGTGACGTACTACCTAGATCCCACAAGGAGAAGTAGCTTTGTGCTGCTGAAGATGGTTAAGGTGTTCCTCTACAAAGGCAAGAGGAAGATTGAGACATATGCCATCCTAGATGACGGGTCTGAGCGCACAATCCTCCTCCACAGTGCTGCTCAAGAGTTAGGACTCCAAGGACAGAGTGAGGGCCTAGCACTCAGAACCATTAGGCAGGATACCAGGACCGTGCCAGGAATGTCGGTCTCCTTCTCTGTGTCCTCTGCCATTCAACCCCAGAAACGCTTCCGGATCCACAGAGCGTTTACAGCAGTAGAGCTCGGTCTCTCCAAACACTCACATCCAGTCGAAGCCCTACAGAAGACTTACCGTCACCTCAGAGGTCTGCCCCTCCACTCATTCAGTCAGGCACAACCACTGCTGCTCATTGGTTCAGACTATCCTCATCTTCTCACTCCAGTCGAACCTGTGCATCTGGGGCCTCCAGGTGGACCAGCAGCACTCAAGACACGACTTGGTTGGACACTTCAAGGCCCTGCTAAAGTCCTTATACACCAGTCTTCCACCCCTCAGTGTCTGCTCATCAACACTCAGACTCCATCCGCAGAACTCTTCAGTTATGTGACTAAACTCTGGCAGATGGACATCCTCCCATACCGGAATGAGAAGCTCATCACCCGGTCGAAGCAGGACATGGCAGCGGTCAGGATGCTGGAAGAGAAGACTATTAGAGTGGACGTGGATGGTGTTCAAAGATATGCTACTCCTCTGTTATGGAAAGAAGAAGTCCCCTCTCTCCATTCACCTAAGGAGTCGGTGCTGGGCCACCTGCGTGGGATCGAAAAACGCCTTTCCAAGGACCCTGTCAGAGCAGATACCTACAACCAGGAAATTAAGAAGCTGCTGGATGCTGGTTATGTAACCAAACTCACTCCTGCTGAAGTACAAGCCGCTGTCAACTCCTGGTACATACCACATCACACGGTCAATCATAATGGCACGGACCGGATTGTGTTTAATTGCTCCTTCAACCATCAAGGTGCCAGCTTGAATGAGCATCTACTTCCAGGGCCCACATTAGGATCCACTCTACTTGGTGTGCTGCTCCGCTTCAGAGAGTATCCCATTGCAGTGAGCAGCGACATAAAGGGGATGTTTCACCAAGTGCGCCTTTTGCCTGATGACAAGCGCTTCCTCCGATTCCTGTGGAGAGACATGGATCGCAGCACATCACCAGATGTTTATGAGTGGCAGGTGCTGCCGTTTGGAACGACATGCAGTCCGTGCTGTGCCACATTTGCTCTCCAAAGACATGTTCTGGATCATAGTAGCCCGAGTGAAGATACCCGCCACACTGTTGAGAACTGTTTTTATGTAGATAACCTCCTTCAGAGCTTCACTTCTGTATCAGAGGCCAAGCAACTCGTCAACAAGTTGCAGCAGCTCCTCCTCTCAGGTGGGTTTGAACTGCGCCAGTGGGCTACTAATGTTCCAGACATCATCAGTCACATGCCTCCAGGATCACAAGCAGAGAGCAGTGAACTATGGCTATCATTAGATGGAGCTGATCCACCAGAGCGGACCCTGGGACTGCTGTGGCACTGTACGTCAGACACCATCACTTACCAGCTCCGCCACACTGAGCATCCCACGCCAACTATGCATAACATCTACCGTGTCCTAGCCAGACAATATGACCCTCTTGGCCTGCTCATTCCCTACACCACTCGCGCTAAAATATTAGTGCAGCGTCTCTGGAGTAAGAGAAGAGATTGGGATGACCCACAGCTGCCAGATGATCTACTCCAGCTGTGGCATGCTTGGGAGAGTGAACTGCATCAGCTCCCTAACATCTCTCTTCCCAGATGTTATGCTCATCCTGACACAGACTTTTCAGCCTGCACTCAGAGCATTCACATCTTTTCCGATGCATCAGAGAGAGCCTATGGAGCTGTGGCCTACCTTCGGACAGTGGACCACAAAGGTGAAATCCAAGTGGCTTTCCTAGCAGCAAGATCCCGAGTTGCCCCAGTCCGTCAGCAATCCATCCCGCGGCTAGAACTCTGCGCTGCCCACATTGGTGCCCAGCTTGCAGCTGTCTTGAAGAAAGAGCTCACCCTCCGCATCACTGACATCACCTACTGGACGGACTCCACCACAGTCCTGAACTGGTTGCAGTCACAATCCTGCCGCTACAAGGTATTCGTTGGTGCTAGAGTTGCGGACATTCAGGAGCTGATGGATGGTAGTACCTGGCGGTATGTCAGCTCAGGAGACAATCCCGCCGACGACATAACCCGGGGGCTGACTCTGTCCCAGCTCATTGGCCCCAACCGCTGGAGCCACGGACCTCCATTCTTGTGGCAAGATGGATCATCCTGGCCAGCATCACCAGATGTCTCCTCATCTGATGATCCAGTTGAACTGCGAAAGGTCAGCTTCTGTGGACATATCTCTGTGGTCCTGGATCAAAGTCTGCCTGATGCCAGTACCTTCAACAACTACAAGGACCAGCTTCTGTACGAGCTGGTGACGGGGCGGCCACAGCATCAGACCCAACAGCAGATGACTACAAGCAAGCCGAACTAGCCCTCTTCAGAAAGGTACAGAGAGACTGCTTCCCAGAAGACTTCGACCACCTCGCTTCACAGAAACCACTACCAGCAAGTAGCCGATTACTCACCTTGGCTCCTGAGTATGATCAAGAAGCTCAGTTGATCCGTGTGGGAGGGCGGCTCCGCAGATGCGACTCCCTCTGTCAAGACACTCTGCATCCAGTCGTACTTGACCCACATCATTACATCACTAAACTCCTTATCCAAGACTTTGACAGCCAGCTTGCCCACCCAGGACCTGAGAGAGTCTTTGCGGAGCTACGCAGACGATTCTGGATCCTTCGCGGGAGGGAAGCTGTCCGCAAACACCAGTACAACTGTCCTGAATGCCGGAAATGGCGCAGTAACCCAGTCATCCCCAGAATGGCCGACCTTCCACCTTCCAGCTTGAGGCTCCACCGCCCAGCATTCTATTCTACAGGTGTGGACTGTTTCGGGCCGTACCTGATCAAGATTGGACGGCGCACAGAAAAACGATGGGGTATAGTCTTCAAATGTCTGACAACCCATGCTGTACACCTTGATCTGCTAGCCAGTATGGATACGGACTCATTTCTGATGGGACTTCGCCGCTTCATTGCGAGACGAGGGAAGCCCTTCGAGCTGTTATCTGACCAAGGCACGAACTTTAAAGGTGGCAGTTCGGAACTCAAAGAGGCTTTCAATTCACTTACCCCAGCTCTACAGTCACAGCTCGCCAGTCAGCAAATTCATTTCAGGTACAACCCCCCATACACACCACACTTTGGAGGTTCTTGGGAGCGTGAGATCCGCACCATCAAGTCCGCTTTGCACACCACCCTGGGATCTCAGACTGTCACAGAAGAGGTCTTGAGAACGATACTGGTTGAGGTGGAAAGCATTGTCAATTCCAAACCTCTGGGTTACACCTCATCAGATGTAGCCGACCCAGACCCAATCACTCCTAATATGCTCTTGATGGGGCGGCCCGACCCATCAACACCACAGGTCATTTACTCAGATACAGAGCTCCTCAGTCGTCGCAGATGGAAGCATTGCCAAGCTTTAGCTGATCAATTCTGGATCCACTACATCAGAAACTATCTGCCTTCCCTCCAGACCCGATCCAAGTGGCAACAAGAGCGAGATGATCTAACTGTTGGCACAATCGTCCTGATCATTGATCAGCAGCTCCCGCGTGCTCTGTGGCCAGTCGGAGTGATTAAAGCAGTCATGCCTGGGGAAGACGGCAGAGTGCGAACTGCACAGATCCAAGTCAAAGACAAGACATACACCCGGCCAGTTGCTCGGCTGATCAGACTCCCAGCACTCCCACAAGATACTCCTGACTGACCTTCAATTGATTCAACTTTGCTCCTCAAAGTTGGGGGCGGCTGTTCAGAAGGTCAGCAACTCATGGTCAGTTTCCTGAAGGTATCCCATTCATAGATCACATGCACAATCCCTGTCTGTTACTCTGCGCACTAAGAGCATGTGAACACGCATGGATCGCACATGAACAGACACCGTCAGGACGCTCTGAACCAATCAGACACCAGATTGGCTGTGTGAACTGTCTGCCGCGAGCCGATGAAAAAAGTTTTCATTCTCCGCAGCAGCTTCTGGATTTAATTAATTCATCTCTGTCGTTCGGACTGTCTTTTCACTTACCGCGGCAGTTTTCTGGACTTTTCTTGCTTCATTTGTTGAATTACTCCTTCCTGTGCGTCCATGAGAATGTGAGTAATAATTTATTGTTCTGTTATTCTTAATTCGACTGTGTATGTTGTTATTCGGCAATTAACATACCGTTGTAGATTATAGTGCTGTATCGTGTCATGCACGTCGGTTAACTGTTGCCTATTCCTTTATTGTCAGTCTAATAATTATATGATTCCTGACGATATTGTTTATGTTGGCAAGTGATGCACCGCTGTGGCATCAGTTATTATTATTCATGTCAGAGTAGCATGGTGAGAGCGCCGATGCGTCCATTAAGGGACCGTCGCGCATTTCTTGATTCGCCCTCTATACATTATACCAGTGTAATATACATATATGCACCTCACTGAGCTGAGACATTATTTGCTGATAGTCCCTTACTGTTAGGAGGATTGTGGTCTCTTTATTTGTTCATTTGTGTTTTTTTTGTGACTGCATAGTATTATTATTGCATTGTGTATCTCATGCCTTCTGGTAATGTTTATTTCCATTGCATATAATTAATGGCTGTGCATTTCTGTTTATTCTTATTGTAGAAACCACACACACGTATACACATAAGTCAGAGTACTTCAGCTTCCAATAATAAATGAGTGGCATCTCAATGAGATTGTGTGTGACTTGGATTCATTAAGCCATCATCATACCTGTTCTTACCGGACAACCTGTGGAGAGTGTAGAGACAATCACAGAATCAGCACCTAAAGATTTATTCATGCAGTCATTAAGAGGTCACAAGTTTGGTACTCAGTAAACCAACGCCTTTTTACAGGTTTTATGGGGCGCGCTGGTGGCTCACCGGCTAAGGGCACATACCATGTACCAGGGTTTAGTCCCGATCGCAGCAATTGGGCTTCGAATCCAACCTCAGGTCCTTTGCTGCATGTCGTTGCTTCCCCATCTTTCCTGACTCCCTCCACTGACACTGTCTAAAACAGAGAGGCCCCAAAAAAACTTGTTAACAAAAAGTATTACTTTCTGACAGATTCGATCACATGACAGCAATAACAATGTTTCATATTTTAAGACTTTAATGTTTTGTTTTGTTTTTTGAATGGCCTTTGGTCTGTGCTCCAGGACACAAACACACACACACACACACACACACACATACACACACACATACACACACACACACACACACACACACACACACAGAAGCACCAATTCTGCTTCTTGGCTTAGCAATACCCACGGGACTGGACTTTCTTCTGAGCACAGAGCTAAACAGACTTCCAGTTATGCTTAATGACTGTGTGGTGTATCTCTACAGAGGAGTGTGTTCACACCTGTGTTAAAGGTGTCAGATGATGTCAGCTCCAACCTCAGAGGTATCAGTCCAATCAGAGGTGTTAAGTGAAACACAAACATAAACACCTGATGTAACCATCTGTCAACACATCACCCAAAACTTTTTTTTCATTTAGTTCAAACATAAACTCCTCACTAATGATGCAACCATGAGCAACACTTACATAAAGTGCCTGGTGAATTCATTAAATGTTCTTTTTTTTTTTTTTCATTAGTTAACTTAAGTGCCAGTAAAAACTTTGTCCTTGAGTGTCTGAGTGAGTATTGCTGCTGGTGAAATATCTCCTTGTTGAACTATCCTCACATTCCTATGACGTATAGGAATATAAAACTAATATCCTTCAGCACACTTGGCACATAGATGTGTAGTATGCAGATATGTCGTATATGATATGCGCAGATATGTGGGGTAACACAGTGGGTCACAAATAGCCACATAGCGGTCGACTGATATGAGCACTCTCAGGCCCACAAGGAGGTCTGAGAAAGCCAAGGAGAGGAGAAAGAGATTTGTGGTGGTGTGGAGCGGCCTGGAGCGAAACAGGAGCATTACATTCATTAATATTAGATCGTATCTGAAGTAGTAATGGTATTAGAAATATATTTTACCACCAGATGTGGTGCCATATAGTATTATAACTATACAAAAGAATTATTTAACATTATTATTACCACACCGCCCAGACAAAACTTTTTACATTGTCTGTGGTTCCTAAAAGGCAGTCAAAGGATTGATTTCACTTGTAGCATGAATATTTAATGAACTCTAAATAACTTCCAAAGTCAGAGAGCATCCAGGCAGATCTCCTTTGTGATATGTACAAGGGTGTCTCCTATGGTGGTAAAACTGGTTAGAGTAGTGGCATTGAGGGCATAACTGGGCCTACAGGGTGTTACCGATTTCCTGGTTGTCTTTTCAGGTCATACAAAGTGCAAGTATCCACCACAAGTTGCTACCTGAAGATGAGGATTAAGTTCACAGCTAGTTGGATTCTTACTCATGCACCCTGGTCCATGCAAGTGTAATCCACCAGGTTTGGTCCATTAACCCCTTCCCTGTTGCAGGAATGAGAGTGTCACCAGTACTGTAATGCTCCAAAATGAATAACATAGAAATACACTGGGGGAAAAAAAATGATCCAGTGGAAGTAAAAGAAAATAGGTCTGTTACTTTGGGAACCAGCTGGCTGAAGCCGGTGCTGAAAATTAAACCAAACAAACATGTTGTTCTGCCTCCCAGGCCAAAAGGGCGGCAGTGACAGCGTTTGTGGAAGCAAACACTCAGGTATGGGAGGAGTTCAGGGAGGCCATGGAGAAGGACTTTTGGTTGCCCTAAAAGAGGTTCTGCCACACCATCAGCCAGATCAGGAGGGGCAGGCAGGGTCTCATCCAGGCTTTTCTCAGCAGGGATGGGGAGGTTCTGACCTAACCTGAGTATATAGTTGGGCAGTAGAAGGAACACTTTGAGGACCTCCTTAAACCGACTGAGACACTCTCAGTCGGTTTAAGGCTGGGGGATCCCTGACAGAAGTCACTGAGGTAGTTGGGAAACTCCACAATGACAAGGCACCAGGAGTGGATAAGATTCTCCTTGAAATGCCGAAGGCTCTGGATGTTGTTGGACTGTCATGGCTGACATGCCTCCAGGGACAGTGCTCATGGAGTGGGAGACGAAGGTGGTGGTCCCCATTTTGAATAAGGGGAACCGGAGAGTGTGCTCCAATTATCAGGGGATCACACTGCTCGGTGTCCTTAGGAAAGCTTACTCTTGGGGGCTGGAAAAGGAGATTCTGGTCAATGCGGATTCTGTTCTGGTTGTAGAGCAGCAGTCCATATCTTCACTCTAGCACTGATACTGGAGGGATCATGGAAGTTTGACAATTCCATCTACCTATGTTTTGTTTGTTTTGTTTTTGTTGGTTTGTTTTCCATGCCATTTGCTTCCTGTATAGCCACATTAAGAGCTGTGTCTGTACTCTTGGCACCAGATAAGCAGCTTTAAAATGGTGGGTTGATGAATGAATGGACTCTCATCCTGACTGCCCATAAGCAGTCAGGATGCAAGCAATCACTATGACATTTACCACATTTTTCCACAAAAGACAATGTTTCTTAGGGGTCCAGCACCAGCATGCACACAGGCATGCACGCACAAACACACACATACACACACTCACACGCGCGCACGCGCACACACACACACACACACACACACACACACACACACACACACACACACACACACACACACACACACACAAACATCATGTTCCCATACACTCATGAGACTGGAAGAGCTCCACACAACAAACATTAAGTTATGCTCAGTGACTTTGTAGTGTATCTTTGTGGAAGGAGACTGTTCACACCTCTGCTAATAATGTCAAATGATGACAGCTCCAACCTCAGAGGTCCCACTCCAATCAAAGGTGTCAGGAAAAACACACAGGTTCAAATGAACACACGGTTTTGCCTCCTCACTTCAACTTGTGATGCAACCAGCAAGTTACAAACAACAAGTGTCGCCTTCAGAGACCAACAGTTACATAAGGTGCCTGGTGAATTAATTTGACATGTTTGTTTCTCTATTACGTAAGCTGATTGTCAGTCATACCTTTGGACCTTCTAGTGTCTGTTAAAGAGTTTTAAAAAAATGATAGTTGGTTGCGCTATGGAGGGTCAAGTGTCATGCCATTGTAAACCCAGTTACCTCAACACAGAGGCAAAATCCCATTTCATTACTGGGGGGGACAATAAACAGCCAAATTTCAGAGAGTAATTGTTGGGGGGGACATGAAAAAATTGCTGTCTGGCATGACTGTACCTCCCTCTTTCTCTCTTACACTCTTGAAATTTGCTGTTCAGGGTTGAGCCCTCAGCATGTTCATATGTTTTAAATAATGCTATTAAAAGCAATAATCCTCTAACCAAATTTCTTTGCACACTGTTCTATTTCCACTACAGCCCATCAAAGTAGCTTTACAAGAACTAGAAACTCAAAATAAGCTCTAAAACTAGAGGAAATACCTTGAATAATCCAACTACATCAAACTATTCTTCTTCTTCAAAAAAAAAAAACATATTTATTGTAGTGTCAACAAAAAACAAAGCAAGATATGGCATCAAATAGTGACATACAGTATACACTACTCACAAAAAGTTAGGGATATTCGGCTTTCGGGTGAAATTTGAGGATGAAGCTAAAACGCATTATAACCTTTACAGGTGAACTTAATGTGACCTTCTGTAAACTTTTGAATGCACATGTCCAACTGTTCAACTGTTCAACGTCAGTACTTTTTGCACAAGTTGCTGTTCTCTAACAAGGAGTTTAACGACAAAATTCACATCAGGTGTTTGATGCTCCAGCTCATCGAGGTCGTATCATTAGGGAACGGCTGCTGGAGACTGGGGTACCTCAAATGGAGTGGCCTGCACTTTCTCAGACCTGAAACCCATAGAAAACCTATGGGATCAGCTGAGTCGCCGTGTAGAGGCTCGGAGCTCTGTACCCCAGAACCTCAATGACCTGAGGGCCGCCCTTCAAGAAGAGTGGGATGCCATGCCTCAGCAGACAATAACTCAACTTGTGAACAGCATGAGACGTCGCTGTCAAGCTGTAATTGATGCTCAAGGGCACATGGCAAGTTATTGACACTGACATTTTTTGTTGTGGTATATCCACCACTGTTGTTGGCTTTTGTTTCAAGAAATTGTTTGAGATGAGGAAATCACCAGTGTATGCTTCTACTGAAATGCCCTACTTTCATGATATAATATCGCTGTAGCGTGAACTTTTTATATTTTCCATAAATTTCACCCAAAAGCCAAATATCCCTAACTTTTTGTGAGTAGTATGTTTGAGCTGTACACTGTCCCTTTTAGATAAAATAAGAAAATGAAATGAAACTATGCCACAAAATAATGCAACTTAAAATTAAAAAAATAAATAAATAAATAAATAAATAAAATAGATATCTATCTAGAGACAAACTCAAAATATCAGTTAAAAATATGAACTATTTCTGACATTAATATCCTGACAGACTCTTTGAAAGAATAAATAAACTCAGTATTTGCTCCTCCTGTGGTCTGTCCTCTCTCTCCCTCACTGTCCTAAACTCGCTTGAGCTTGTCAACAGTCGTTAGCTGTTAGCTTAAACAGTGAGCTGAAAGAGGCAGGTTTTGGACCAAGCAGGGAAAAATATCGCTTTTCATATTACAACCTTGTGCTTGGTGAACAAGTGGTGTGATAAATGACTCACTGGCTTTCACTTGAGAAGGTTTTCATGCTAGTTCTCATCAGGATGCTGCCTCTCAGGCTGACGGACTGACTGAACGTTACAGAGCTGCCGCTCTGCCAGGAGCAGGACGTGGACCAAACCACTTTGAGGCATGGGGGGGTCAGGGCCCCTCGGGATTTCCGCCTATGCCTCAACATCTTCTAACTAATCTTATACTTTGATGGGTTTGATGACGGAACTATTGAACTATGTCACGTTCCAATTAAACAATATTACACAAGAGGGAGTGCTGTTATAATGTATATCAGCATGGCTCTGATTCAGTCAGCCTCGTGCCGGAAATAAAAACCAAGCCAGTTATTATTGTTATCATTATTATTATTGTTATTATTATTATTTTGCTGTGGGTGGGTGGAAGGTGTAGGATTGACATAATGCGGCTTTGATTAGTTGTAGTAGTGTTAGCATTAGTATTATATCACCACATGAATATGAGATTTGCCCACATTTACAACAGTGTCTCCCCAGAGGTGATGAAAATGATGGACTTTTTCCTTGGCTGCAGGAGCTAGCAGGGGTTAATCCCACTGCAGATGGTGTCTGCTATGGCCTTCAGGACTTGGTCATGGTGCCAAGAGTAGCGCCCCTTGCCCAGGGCTCTCAGGCAGCAGGTGAGAATGTGCTCCACGGCCAAGCTGGTGACTCTGCCTTGTCCCAGAATGAACAGGTTGGACTTGCCAGGATGCCATAGACAGCCTGGGGCTAATTCAATTGGGCTTGGCTCTCCAAATCCCGAGCCAGGAGACTGCCCTCCACTGATGCTTCCTTCTTTTCCAGGCCACATCTCAACCAACCAGCCATAATAACAATAATAATTAGCATGCACACAGATGGATCATTTTGGCCTTTAACGAGATAAGTGCCCTTTCTCTTTTATTATTTAATAGTTTAATTTTAAATTTGGCCCATGGCATCAGTTCTCAATTAGAAACACATTGGAATGCCTGACAGCTACATTTCAGATGTAATTCTGCCAGACCACACAGCCCAACCCCCTCCTTCCTCCACTTCCTCAGTGCGCCCTGCACAGCAGCATGGCAGCTGTCTCTCTGAGCTGCCTGCTATTGACAATGAGGCCACAATAGTGTTTGCCCTGAGCCTCAGCATCATCATTGTTGTGAAATTAAACCACCACGAGGATATCTCAATACAGCTGGCCTGACTTAGGCAGCAGGCCACCATTAAGCTTAATAAGCAAGCTAATGTGTCCTTGGTCTGCATTTCTGCTCCAGAGAGAAAAAACAGCCAACCAGAAATGTTCACGTCATGCTTTAAATTTATTATGTTATTCATCAAGTCGACTCTGGCTGCTTATATGTTGTCTCCATACATCCATAGTGTTATAAGTAAATCGTGCAGCAGTAGGTTATGCAACATACGGTATAATGTAGGCTAGTGGTCCACCTGATTCCACCTGTGAGAGTTCCTATCCCCAGTGGTTTTCTTTGTCAGTCTGGGCAGCATGCTGGCATTATGTTATTCCGATACATATTCACACAAATCCCTGTAATGTTCTGATAAGGCTATATGTTCACTACAGGGCAGGAAATATTCAGACGTCAGCATATACATCAACATGTGTTGAAATAAAATGTGCTTTAGGGAGTTGCTATTGCTGTTGATGTATGCAGCTGCTGCAGCTAGAATTTTGATTTAATGCTAGATAGAATAGTTATATTTGCAGCTGTAAAAATAAAATGATACTTTTTATGATAAAATATGATATTTTTCAATCATACTCATCAAGGTATTAAATAAATAATATTACCAAGGTCATGGTGTCTCAAAAAGAACGGACGAAAAGAAAAACACAAGGAAAAAGACATGCATAAGTCATTTACAATACAATAAGATTTAATTATAGAACTAAACAATAATTTTAAAAAAAAGTCTTACAAGTAATGTTTTAAGTCATTACAAAATTGGTCTTATTACTAGTTGAATGAAAGATTGATTTATCAGTCATAAGGTTAATTAATGCGTAGCAATGGCCCTCCATCCTTTCCTAGGAGGGCCATTGTAAAGTGTGGAGTCAGGTGAGGGGATGGAGACACATGAAGAGCCACAGATCACAGACACCATGCAGGGCAGCGTGGCTCAGGAGGTAGAGCGGTCATCTGGTAACCGGAGGGTTCCCGGTTTGATCCCCGGCTCCTCCAGAGAGCATGTCGAAGTGTCCTTGGGCAAGATATTGAGCCAAGCTGCTTGCCTCCTTGCATCTGCCATCAGTGTGAATGTGAGGCAACCACTGTAAAGCGTTTTGAGTGGTCAGCAGACTAGAAAATCGCTATAAAAATGCAGTCCATTTACCAGGGAAAAGACACCGCTAAATAATTGAAGTATAGAAGTCTATTGTTGTGTACTGGCCTGAGACAAGCCTGTACATCTTCACAGTTAAAGTTGGCTTTAGGCTCAATTGTTGTACTTTTGTTGTTTTGTGTATATTTTAAATAATAAGCTACAGTTAAAATATTGAAAATAGTTTTGTTTGCATTTGCTTCATTTCACAGTCCAGCCACAGTTGTTCCTACCTGTACAATTATCTCAGCCTTACCCAGTTTATCCAGATTTGCTCTGTTAACAGCACTCTCCCAGTTCCTTAACTGATCGTGCCCTTTAACAACTTGATAGAAGCCTGCCGTTGGTTAATCATGAAATAATGATAATAGAATTCAAAAAAACCTAAAAAAAAAAAAAAAAAAAAACAAGTCCTGGAGCAAGACACTGGCAACAGCATCAACGTTGTCACAAAATAAATAATTTAACCCTAACCCTAACTTAACAGCAAGATGTTTTCCTAATGTCAAGGATTTAAGCCTTTTGAATTCACCCACTCCTCTCTCTACAGTACGTTGGAATCACAGGAGTCAGGCTGCAGTATCTGAAGTGTAAAAATGAGTTTGATTGCTTTTCTAAACCAGGGGTAGAACAAGGCATAGATTATAGGGTTTAGACAGGAGTTTAAAAAGTACAGGAACAAAACAATGACTCCAGATGAAAAAGAGATTTTAGCATCCTGGCCTGCAAAAGAAACACAGTAATATGGACAGAGACACAGTAGAAACACAACCACAACAACACCGAGAGTCCTGGCTGCTTTCAGCTCAGATTTCTTAGCAGTTCCAGTCCCTGAATGCTGCAGAGTGACAGACACAATGTGGGATCTCATGGCACGAGCCTGAGACACAGCCACCACAAACACTCTCATATACAGAACTATGATCACAGTAATAGGGATATTAAAGTTTAAAATAAAGTCAACAGCTCCTGTAATAGAATTAATGACAACCACACACTCTCCCTGGCAGGATTTAGACCTGCCTGGTTGCATCAGGGTATCACTCAGAACCAGACTGCTGTACAAAACAGAGCAGATCCAACACAGACAAACACAGATTTTAACTCTTCTCCAGGTGATTTTGGTGGGGTAACACAGAGGGTCACAGATAGCCACATAGCGGTCGACTGATATGAGCACCATGTTTCCTATTGAGGAGGAGGTAATGATAAACAACACAATGGGATACAAAGCACACATTAAATCACCAAGAAACCAGCAGGCCCCCATAAAGAGGATTTCAGCCGGAACAAGCACAAGGCCCACAAGGAGGTCTGAGAAAGCCAAGGAGAGGAGAAAGAGATTTGTGGTGGTGTGGAGCTGCCTGGAGTGAAACAGGAGCATTACATTCATTAGTATTAGTTAATATCTGAACGATTAGAAGTATTAGAAATATATTTTACTACCAGCTGTAGTGTGATGTAGCATTATAAGACTTCAAAAAGCATTATTTAGCATTTATTTTTTTCTCGGATCAAAGGCTTGACATGATCTCTGTTATGATCCACAAGTCCCTTATACTTCTAAGTCTACCTCTTTTATATAAAGAATTCTACTTAAAAAAACAAAACAAAAAACAAACAAACAAAAAAAAACTGCTTTTCCACCTGAAATGGGAGATGGAGATGATGACCAGCAGGTTGAGAGCTATAGTGAGCAGAGCGATGAAGGACAGCAGGATGTAGAGCAGCATAACATCAGAGCTTGGAGGCTTCGGCTTCCTGCAGGAGGCGTTGAGGAGTTGTGGGAAGCAGAGTTCAGCTCCTTCCAGGGTCTCCATCATCAGAGAGAGAGGAGGAGAGGAGAAGCTGCTGAGGTCTGGCAGCTCTCTGACCAATTCCTGCCAAACAAATGATTTATCTCTTTCTCCTTCATTACCTCCCCTCCTCCTTCTGTCCTCTTGTCCCTCCATGTCCTGACCTTTTCGGTGGCAAGTGTAAGAATGACTTCAGCATTGTTGTTGCCGTGTTAACAACTTAGTTTATGGTGGTAACTTTCAAGGTGTTAAATTAAGTGTATTTCTGTAGTTCTTATCGAGTCCACCGACCAGTCAAAGCACTTTACAACTCTGCCTCACATTCACCCATTCAAACACACATTCATACAACATGGCACCTTACCATGCAAGAATAAGATACTGCCTCAAGTTGAGGAGTTCAAGGATCTCAGAGTATTGTTCATTAGTGAGGGTGAAATGGAGCGTTCCATTGAAAGTTAGTTCTAGGCTGCGGTGGCAGTTATGCAGTCACTCTGCTGGACTGTTGTGGTGAAGAGGGAGTTAGGCCAGAAGGCAAACCTCTAAATTTTCTGGTCAGTCTTTGTTCCAACCGTCACCTACGGTCATGAGCTCTGGATAGTGACCAAAGGATGAGATCATGGATGCAAGTGGCGGAAATGAGTTTGCTCCACAGGGTGTCTGGGCGCAATCTTAGGAGTAGAGGGACAAGCTCAAACATCTGTGAGAAGCTTGGAGAAGGGCCATTGCTTCTGTGCATTGAAAGGAGACAGTTCAGGTAGTTCAGGCATCTAGTCAGGATGGCTCCTGGAAACAACCAACTGGGAGGAGACCTCCAGGCAGATCCAGGACACAGTGGGGGGACTATATATCCCAGCTGGTCTGGGAATGCCTTGGGATCCCCCAGAAGGAGCCGGTGGATGTATGCTTGGGAAGGATCGCGCAGGCTGACCTCAACCTGCTACCACTGTGCCCTGTTACCAGATAAGCAGCTGAAAAGAGATAGATGGATGGATGGATGGACTCTCATCACGCCTGCCTATAAGCCTAAACTAAATGAGTAACACATGTAGACTGGAAGGTTTGACTGTTTGAGAACGTTCGGCCTTGCAATCCAAGCTTTGACTCACTAAGTTTCTTTTCCAGCAGCTCAACTTGGGCATTGTCCAAAGTTGTGCCCAAAGTTGTGACCACCCCACCACACTCCCTCCCGATAGTTTGAACACACTCTCCATTCCTGTATTTTTTAAATACAGGGAGTACCACACCTGTAAGTCCCTGCCAAATCCAGCCATGGCAGCCTGACAGGATCCAGTGGCCTCAGTGTCTCTGGATAAACACTTCATTTTTCTATGCAACCGCAGTCATCATATATGGGTAACTGAACTCACAATGAATGGGAATGATGACAAATCTTCAATATTTTGTTCCTCACTATATTTACCACATTTTTCCGAAAAAGACAATGTTTCTTGGGGGACAAGCACAAGCATGCACACCTGCGTGCATTCACACACACACACACACACACACACACACACACCCACACGTACCCACACGCACACAAACACACACACAAATCTCTCTGTCCATCATTCTCTCTCTCTCTCTCTCTCTCTCTCTCTCTCTCTCTCTCTCTCTCTCTCTCTCTCTCTCTCTCTCATGAGACTGGAAGAGCTCCACACAACAAACATTCAGTTATGTTCAGTGACTTTGTAGTGTATCTTTGTGGAAGGAGACTGTTCACACCTCTGCTAATAATGTCAAATGATGACAACTCCAATCTCAGAGGTCCCACTCCAATCAAAGGTGTCAGGAAAAACACACAGGTTCAAATGAACACACGGTTTTGCCTCCTCACTTCAACTTGTGATGCAACCAGCAAGTTACAAACAACAAGTGTCGCCTTCAGAGACCAACAGTTACATAAGGTGCCTGGTGAATTAATTTGACATGTTTGTTTCTCTATTACGTAAGCTGATTGTCAGTCATACCTTTGGACCTTCTAGTGTCTGTTAAAAGTCAGTTGTTTAGTGTAGTGTAGGTTTATTTCTATTACATGAATACTACATTCAATTTGACTTATAGCTCATAAGTACCTGCATGTATTAACTCAACCTAATATTGGTCAGCGAGTCTCTCTGTCCAAACTACAGAAGTTCTACAGCCGAGAAAATGCAGAGCCAAAGGAAAGGGCTTTCTGACAGCAAGGTAAAGCAGTGAAGACATTTTAAAGATAGCGCACACTGAAACTGATACTGATTTTTTCAGGTGGACCCTTTTTAGGAGGCTAGAATACGTTTGGCTCCTGCCCCCATGCACAACAGCACCCTGCGAGACCTCCGGTCCAGGTCTTTGTTGTTTATCTCCGAAGTGAGCACAACTGAAACTAAACGCATCAGTTGACCTTATAATCAAAAGTAGCTTGTGCTCATTTAATAATACGCACAATTAATATAGCTTGATTGTTAACATTGCTACACTTCCGGAATAAACCTTTAACTCAAAGCAGTGATGGTCAGTGTGTTTCTCAGTCTGTCCCTTTACTCCAAGACAACATCTGGAAATCTACTGGACGGATTGCCAAGAAATTTGGTGAACTCATTCATGGTTTCCAGAAGATGAAGCCTGTCAGTTTTGGTGACCTTTTGACCTTTCTCTTTTTGTCATCATTTCAGTGTTGCACACACGATAATCACCATATCTCTCTCTCTCTCTCTCTCATGAGACTGGAAGAGCTCCACACAACAAACATTCAGTTATGTTCAGTGACTTTGTAGTGTATCTTTGTGGAAGGAGACTGTTCACACCTCTGCTAATAATGTCAAATGATGACAACTCCAATCTCAGAGGTCCCACTCCAATCAAAGGTGTCAGGAAAAACACACAGGTTCAAATGACCACACAGTTTTGCCTCCTCACTTCAACTTGTGATGCAACCAGCAAGTTACAAACAACAAGTGTCGCCTTCAGAGACCAACAGTTACATAAGGTGCCTGGTGAATTAATTTGACTTGTTTGTTTCTCTATTACGTAAGCTGATTGTCAGTCATACCTTTGGACCTTCTAGTGTCTGTTAAAGAGTTAAAAAAAAAAAGATAGTTGGCTGCGCTATGGAGGGTCAAGTGTCATGCCATTGTAAACCCAGTTACCTCAACATCTTCTAACTAATCTTATGCTTTGATGGGTTTGATGACTGAACTATTGAACTATGTCATGTTCCAATTAAACAATATCACACAAGACGCAGTGCTGTTATAATGTATATCAGCATGACTGTGATCCAGTCAGCCTTCTGCCAAAAATAAAATCCAAGCAGGCAAATGTAGGAAAAACATTTACCTGCATTTACTTGCTGAAAAGGTGTACTGCCAGTTATGCTGTACTGCCAGTACTGGCAACTTTTTTTTTCTTGACAGTCGCCATGATGCAGGTGAGCAATGACACGTACGTGAGTGTTTACCCTGACATTGACCTTATGAATTGCCTCACAGGCCCAGAACCAGAATTCTGGCTCCCTCAACTAAATGTTTACCTCTTCTCTCCTTCACCCTCTTTCCCTTTTAGCAGTCATACTATTCATTTCTACTTCATTTCTATTTGTATGGGCCTTTATGCTGCCTTTGAAACAGTCATTCAGGCTATCCTCCTGTCACAATGTTGACAGGAGGACCTGAAAGACCAGGGGCCAGATTCTCCAAAAAGTTCTTACTAATAATCTTAAGACGTTTCGTAAGAGGAAAAAATGAGAAGTTCATAAGAATGTTCTCAAGTGCTATTCCCCATTATTTTCTTAAGAACTGCACATTATCTTAAGAACTTCTTAATTTTTTCCACTGACGAACTTCTCAACTATCTACCTTTATGTAAACAAACAGCCTCGAGCTGCAACCCACAGCAGTTCCATCTAAAATCCAACAAAACAATATCCATTATAGTCTCAACTTTGATTTGATGTTATAAAAGTGTTTTCTCAAAAATTGAGATACATACTTTGTAATGGACAGCGACGACATTACTAACCTATTAGTTAAGGAATCTAAATATAATTGACACATGAATGGTGGCTGGTGGCTAAACAAAATGTCCTCATATAGACTCAGAAACAATATATGTGCCTATATGTCTAAATACTGGTTTAGATATTAGGCTGAATTACAGTTTAGATAACGATTATCACTATGTTAACATATACAATGTAAAATGATTAAGGTATTAGCCAACTACATTAATCTATGTTATATAATCAAATTTGGCTCTAAATGAATCAAAGATGTTTGAAAAATAGCTTACCTTCACACAGCATGTGGTTACTTAAGACGACCTTTTTAAAGTTACGATACTATTTAAGAAAAATAGTAAGATAATTTCTTTCAAGAATCCCATTTATTCTTAAGAAAAATCTTAAGAATAAAGTTGAGAACATTCTTAAGATCTTTTGTTTGGATTCTTAAGATATTTTGTTTGTGAATTCGAAAATATCTTAAGAATCTTCTTAAACCCAAACTTAAGAAAAAAAGTGGAACTTAAGAAGAAATTTAATCTTAAGAACCTTTGGAGAATCCGGCCCCTGGAGACTAACGCACATATCACCTCTCATCTCAACTGTTATAAATCCCTTGATATTGGAGGTTTTGTGTACAGCACTTTGGTGAACATGTCTTTTAAATGTGCTGTATAAATAAAGTTGACTCGACTGTACTTGACTAAGAACTTGGCAGCTGAACGGGATTGCAGAAACAGGGGTTCACCAGCAAGTCAGTGTCTTCACTTGATTTAAAATGACTGACAATGGAGGCGACTCTGTTGTGATTCTCCACAGCATCAGGGAGATTTTTAGTCTCCTAAATCGACTGCATTATGCACTTGTTTGTTTCCCCACTGCGCCCACAACAAACCTATATTCTACAGAGACGATGGGCTTTCTGGCTTCCATGTTAGTATGACACATCCTGTTACATCAGAGGAGGGGTAAGAGGAAGAGGAGAAGAAAGGAGGAGAAAGAGCAGTAAGAAAGGAGGGGTTGGTATAATAACTAAATAATGATGGTTGAGGGATTGAGAAACCAGGGCGAGAGAGGAAAGGAGAGGTCAGCAGAGTCTAATTGCATTGGTGATGAAAATAAAGACAAACACATGAAACAACGGGGATGTTATTCTCCAAGAGAGTGGGAATAAAAGAGGGAGGGACAGGTGAAAACGACAGAGAGAAAGAAAGCCGCTCAAGGAGCTGCCAGACCTCAGCAGCTTCTCCTCTCCTCCTCTCTCTCTGATGATGGAGACCCTGGAAGGAGCTGAACTCTGCTTTCCACAACTCCTCAACACCTCCTGCAGGAGGCCAACACGTCCTCACTCTGAGGCAACCACCATCTTCATCCTGATGTCCTCCATCTCTCTGCTCACTGTGGCTCTCAACCTGCTGGTCATCATCTCCATCTCCCACTACAGGCAGATTTACATTCTTAAGAATGGTCTAAAATATGTTTTGAACTGCTAGACATGCAAGAACAAATTGATTTTGTCCTGCCACACAGTTGTTTACATATTTTAGGTAGATGCTGAGTACATTCAGCATTTTGATGATGTCTTTATCCTTCACCTTACATGAGACATACTATAACTGCTAAAAGGAAATATAACACTACATCTGACATCTGAATTTCTCCCACTCCAGGCAGCTCCACACCCCCACCAACCTCCTCCTGCTCTCCTTGGCTGTATCAGACTTCCTTGTGGGCCTCCTGCTGTCAGGTCAAATTCTCTTCTTCAGCGGCTGCTGGTTATTGGGTGACTTCATGTGTGGTTTCTTTGTCTGTGCTACCTTCATCAATACCTCTGCCTCAGTAGGAAACATGGTTCTCATATCAGTCGACCACTTTGTGGCTATTTGTGACCCTCTGTGTTACCCCACCAAAATCACTCTGAGGAGAGTTAAAATCTGTGTTTGTCTGTGTTGGATCTTCTCTGCTTTTTATAACAGTGTGACACTAAAGGATTTCATAAGACAACCAGGCAGGTATAATTCCTGCTATGGAGAGTGTGTGGTTGTCATTAACTACATTGCAGGAGCTGTTGACCTTGTTTTGACATTCATTGGTCCCATTACTGTGATCATAGTTCTGTATATGAGAGTGTTTGCGGTGGCTGTGTCTCAGGCTCGTGCCATGAGATCCCACATTGTGTCTGTCACTCTGCAGCCTTCAGGGACTGGAACTGCTAAGAAATCGGAACTGAAAGCAGCCAGGACTCTTGGTGTTGTTGTAGCTGTGTTTCTACTGTGTTTCTGTCCATATTACTTTCCCTCTCTGATAGGCCAGAATACTTCAAGCAATACTTCATATTCAACCTTTGCAATCTCGCTGCTGTCCTCAAACTCCTGTTTAAATCCTCTGATCTATGCCTTTTTCTACCCCTGGTTTAGAAAATCTATTAAACTGATAGTTACACTTCAGATCCTGCAGCCTGACTCCTGTGGGGCCAAACTACTGTAGAGAGAGAGGCTGTGGACTGACTACACAAAGATCTTTTTTCCACATTGGTTGATTACATTTCACTTTAGCAAATGAATTGATTTAGGCAAGACAAACACCAACTCTCAACATGGTGATCTACACATTGTATGCAGTTTAACTATGTTTTGTAATAAAATATGGAAGTTATTGTCACAAAATTAGGATTTAAGGCTTCCCATAACCCAAGAGAAAAAAGACTGAAAAACCTCTTTAAAAAGTTCATGAGGGATAAACATTGGTCAGCTCAACCCTTTCAAACATGAAAAGTTTGTTACTGTATGCTTGTCACACATTTGCAGCTGACATACTACTTTGTCACAAATTGTTACCATATGTTTAATAAATATTACAAGTGATGGTGAAGCTGCTGCTCGTTTCCACCTGTGGTGAACAGTTCCTTTATTGCTGGCCAACAGTTTGCCTCAAATGTAAAAAAAGGTAAAAAAAAAAAAAAAAAAAAAAAAAAACAGTTGGCAGATGAGGGATGAGGATGCCAAGGGAAGCCAGATGTACTGGAGCAGCCAGGGACCTGAGCCGCACAACCACCAACACCATGATGACCTGGGTCAATAAAAGACAGAGCACGCACTCGGACAAACACACATCAACCATTCACACACACACACACACACACACACACAGAGACAAGGGTGAAACATTAGTTATCTGCAGGAGACAGACAGGTAATTAGCTCCGAGAGAGCAAGAATCTCGTTGGCAGGTGAGTGCTTGGGTTACTTCATTGAGACAGAGAACCAGCCCACCGTACCACTAACTGTCAACAATAAGTTAGGCTGAAGAGATGAGTTTTTAGTCTAGATTTAAAAGAATCAACAGATTCAGATTGCCTAACAACAGCGGTTAGGTTATTCCACAGCGGTGGGGCTCGATAGGAAAAGGCCCGGCCACCTGTTGACTTCTTCTTAACTCTAGGTAGGCAAAGCAGCCCCGCGTTTTGAGAGTGGAAAGCACGCGATGGAATGTAGGGTTTAAGGAGATCAGAAAGGTAAGATGGGGCAAACCCATTTAAGATTTTGTAGGTTAACAGAAGCACCTTAAAGTCAGATCTAATATGGACAGGAAGCCAATGAAGGGAGGCAAGAATTGGGGAAATGTGGTCCAATTTTCTTGTTTTAGTTAAGACTCTAGCTGCAGCATTTTGAACCATCTGGAGACTTTTGGTGCTGGCCCCTGGCAGACCTGAAAACAGAACATTGCAGTAATCAAGTCTGGCTGAAACAAATGCATGAATTGAGGTCTCTGTTTCTGGATGCAGGAGCTTCGTTTTACTGATCTCTTCTTCCTTGAGAAAGGGGATGCAGAAGGAAGATGTTGACTGCATATTAGTCGGTAGGGCATTGATTGCTCTTCTTTTGTCCTGTATTTCTGCTGCCATCACTCTCAGTACATTATGTCTCCAGGTGTACCTACTCCGTGTAAGGTTGATGTTACAGGCCACCAGTAGCTATGTGCTTGAGGCTAGCAGAACTTGAACATAGCGAGCAGGGTGCTTCCTGGCCCAGCCACAGGTTTAGATTTTCCGGCGACGGAATGAGATCATATGTAGCATGAATGATGAAGCCTGCCCTTTTTGCCTTCATATTCCATAGATCCATCCATGTGTTTCTCCTTTTTTCGATGCCCTCCCACATTGTCCAGCACCCCTGTTTCACCTGAGAGATGGTTATGACCATCCTGGCAGCTTCTTCTTGGTGCTACACCTCCTCAACCACTAGTTGGCGGCATTCTGCAGGTGTGACTTTCTGCCAGGAGGGTCTTGTTGTTTCCAGTCCGTAGCCACCTGTATTTGGCCCACAATGTCCAGGTGGCGGAGGGCTGTTTTTGCTTCCTGAGCTGCAGTTGATGGATCCTACCTTCTCCCCGTTGTTATAGTAGGAGCAGCACCTCTCACAATGTCATCCCTGGATTCTTTCAGCATCATGTTAAGCCTTACTTTTCCACACTTAAATTTCTCCATGAGGCTGGTCAATGGGAGGGCTAAAACTCCTTTACCATACCAGGTACCATACCATACTCCTTTACCATAATGGAAGTATGCATATGTTCATACATATATTACATATATCCTTTTTTAACTAGTTTATTGAAGTAGGGGGTTCACCAGCAAGTCAGTGTCTTCACTTGATTTAAAATGACTGACAATGGAGGTGACCCTGTTGTGATTCTCCACAGCATCCAGGAGATTTTTAGTCTCCTAAATCGACTGCATTATGCACTTGTTTGTTTCCCCACTGCACCCACAACAAACCTATATTCTACAGAGACGATGGGCTTTCTGGCTTCCATGTTAGTATGACACATCCTGTTACATCAGAGGAGGGGTAAGAGGAAGAAGAGAAGAAAGGAGGAGAAAGAGCAGTAAGAAAGGAGGGGTGATGGTCGAGGGATTGAGAAAGCATCCCTCAGACAAACACATGAAACAACGGGGATGTGATTCTCCAAGAGAGTGGGAATAAAAGAGGGAGGGACAGGTGAAAACGACAGAGAGAAAGAAAGCTGCTCAGGGAGCTGGCAGACCTCAGCAGCTTCTCCTCTCCTCCTCTCTCTCTGATGATGGAGACCCTGGAAGGAGCTGAACTCTGCTTTCCACACCTCCTTAACACCTCCTGCAGGAGGCCCATCCGTCCTCACTCTGAGGCCACCACCATCTTCATCCTGATGTCCTCCATCTCTCTGCTCACTGTGGCTCTCAACCTGCTGGTCATCATCTCCATCTCTCACTACAGGCAGATTTACCTTCTTAAGAATGGTCTAAAATATGTTTTGAACTGCTAGAGATGCAAGAACAAATTGATATTGTCCTGCCACACAGTTGTTTACATATTTAGGTAGATGCTGAGTACATTCAGCATTTTGATGATGTCTTTATCCTTCACCTTTCATGAGACATACTATAACTGCTACAAGGAAATATAACACTACATCTGACATCTGAATTTCTCCCACTCCAGGCAGCTCCACACCCCCACCAACCTCCTCCTGCTCTCCCTGGCTGTATCAGACTTCCTTGTGGGCCTCCTACTGTCAGGTCAAATTCTCTTCTTCAGCGGCTGCTGGTTTTTGGGTGACTTCATGTGTGGTTTCTTTGGCTGTGCTACCTTCATCAATACCTCTGCCTCAGTAGGAAACATGGTTCTCATATCAGTCGACCGCTATGTGGCTATTTGTGACCCTCTGTGTTACCCCACCAACGTCACTCTGAGGAGAGTTCAAATGTGTGTTTGTCTGTGTTGGATCTGTTCTGCTTTTTATAACAGTGTGATACTAAAGGATTTCATAAGACAACCAGGCAGGTATAATTCCTGCTATGGAGAGTGTGTGGTTGTCGTTAACTACATTGCAGGAGCTGTTGACCTTGTTTTGACATTCATTGGTCCCATTACTGTGATCATAGTTCTGTATATGAGAGTGTTTGTGGTGGCTGTGTCTCAGGCTCGTGCCATGAGATCCCACATTGTGTCTGTCACTCTGCAGCCTTCAGGGACTGGAACTGCTAAGAAATCGGAGCTGAAAGCAGCCAGGACTCTTGGTGTTGTTGTAGCTGTGTTTCTACTGTGTTTCTGTCCATTTTACTTTCCCTCTCTAATAGGCCAGAATACTTCAAGCGATACTTCATATTCAACCTTTGCAATCTGGCTGCTGTCCTCAAACTCCTGTCTAAATCCTTTGATCTATGCCTTTTTCTACCCCTGGTTTAGAAAATCTATTAAACTGATTGTTACACTTCAGATCCTGCAGCCTGACTCCTGTGGGGCCAAACTACTGTAGAGAGAGAGGCTGTGGACTGACTGCACAAAGATCTTTTTTCCACATTGGTTGATTACATTTCACTTTAACAAATGAATTGATTTAGGCAAGACAAACACCAACTCTCAACATGGTGGTCTACACATTGTATGCAGTTTAACTATGTTTTGTAATAAAATATGGAAGTTATTGTCACAAAATTAGGATTTAAGGCTTCCCATAATCCAAGAGAAAAAAGACTGAAAAACCTCTTTAAAAAGTTCATGAGGGATAAACATTGGTCAGCTCAACCCTTTCAAACATGAAAAGTTTGTTACTGTACACTTGTCACACATTTGCAGTTGACATACTACTTTGTCACAAATTGTTACCATATGTTTAATAAATATTACAAGTGATGGTGAAGCTGCTGCTCGTTTCCACCTGTGGTGAACAGTTCCTTTATTGCTGGCCAATAGTTTGCCTCAAATGTTTGTCACTGATAAAATTCTGCATTAATAGTTCACTGATTCTTGGGAATTTGGATAAAACAGGTTTTAATTTTGAAAAAAAAAAAAGTGCATTAAATTACAAAATCTGAAGGTATATCATTATAGGCCAAGGTCTTGGCTGTTCAGCAATGTACCAGTGCAACCTCCTCATTTTGCATTTTTTTCATAAAATAGATTTTTCCAGTTATTAGGCTACTTTGTTTTTGTCAACACTGTCACTGTAATGTTTTTTTTTTTTTTTTAATTTGAAAAACATATTTTTGTATTAAAGAGACTATTACTTTAATAACTCAACAGCACCAAAGAAATATATTGTAAGCATATTCATTTAAAACAAATATAACTGCCTCTGACAGTGGTGACACTAATCTGACGGTGGTGACAGTGGCCTCATTACAACATGCATTTCCAAAATTTATACCACTCAAGTCAATGGCTTCTTGCTTAACAACTTTATTTAACTATTTGGTACAAAAAATAAGAATCCTGAGCACTGTTATAAGCATTTTTCAGACTTCAGTCATCACCGTCAGACAGAAAACCTGACGGTGGTGACGTCTGACGGTGGTGACAAAAACCTACTCTTTCACATGATAAGCATAAGTTGTTCACATTAGCCAGCTTGTTTTCCCCTGTTGCTACCTGCATCAGACCTCTTCTTAAAAAGTATACATTTATTCCATAATCTAATTAAATATTTTTTATACAGAATTGACGGTGTTGACAATTTATGGTTGTGACAGTAGCAGTGTCCAAAAATATGAGGAGATTTAAGAGAAAATAGCAAACTTCCAGGAGTCTGAGCAGTCTTGAAGCATGCAGTAGAGCTGAAGGTTTGAAAAGGGATCCTCAGGAATGTAAATGACCTTGTAGTTTTTTTATTATTATTTTTTAAATATATATCTGACGGTGGTGACGAATATCTGGGACACATTTTGAGCAACCACAAAATAATAGTAAATATTGTTCAAAACCCATTGTTTGTAGTTTTTAATACATATTATGATGTACTCTTTCATGTGGTAAAGATATTATTCAATGAAATTATTACTTTTTGTTGTTTTAATCAAGTTGAAGTGATTATCTCCTATCCGAGGACAACTGGTTTTATAGGCCATGGGCCAACATATAATCATTAAATTAATACAAATTAAAAATAAACCTGTAAAAGAACCTTACAAATGTGCAAAGGACCCCCTGATTATGCCCTTGATTCTTTTTATTCATTAAAATGTTGTAAATTTCCAACAGAAATAGCATTTTTCTTAGTGAGACATGATTTATCCAAATTCTCAAGAATCAGTGAGTTTATATAATAATAAAATAATAAACTCTATTTATATGGCACTAAACAAAAGCAGAATCACAAAGTGCTTTACACAATCTTAAGATTCATAAATAGGAATGGGTGTTACAATCCCTACAGATCAGTACTCACTTGGTTGGGGGTAGGAGGTGGACATGAGACACATCATCAGTTGTGTACCTCAGCGTCATTGGGTGTTTCGGCCTTTAAACACAATACACCGTCTGCTGAGGCTGGCTCACCACAGTCTGATGAGGCCCGGATGTGCGTCTCATGTCCGGCTCCTTGGGTCAGCCGGCAGCCCAGGTGGGATCTCGCCTCTCAAGCCACAGCCAGTGACTACTTTCCTCAGCAGCTTCTGACAGTGCTTTTAGGGTCGTCCTGCTGGCCAGTCAGTGGTGAGGGGGCCTGTTTCAATTCAGTTTTATTTATATAGCCCAGAATGACAAATTACAAATTTGTCTCAAAGGGCTTTACAGGAAATACAACATCCTCTGTCCTTGAACCCTCACATCGGATGAGGAACAACTCCCTAGAAAAAAAAAGAAACCCTTTAACAGGGAGAAAAATAGGAAGAAACCTCAGGGGAGCAACAGAGGAGGGATCCCTCCCCAGGACAGACAGGCGTGCAATGGATGTTGTAAACACAGAAAACAAACAGCAAAAGATATATATGCATAATGTAAAGGAATTAAGGTAAAAAAAATAAATAAATAAATAAATAAAAAAAAACAGTTGGCGGATGAGGGATGAGGATGCCAAGGGAAGCCAGATGTACTGGAGCAGCCAGGGACCTGAGCCGCACAACCACCAACACCATGATGACCTGGGTCAGTAAAAGACAGAGCACGCACTCGGACAAACACACATCAACTATTCACACACACTCACACAGAGACAAGGGTGAAACATTTGTTATCTGCAGAAGACAGATAGATAATTAGCTCCGAGAGAGCAAGAATCTCGTTGGCAGGTGAGTGCTTGGGTTACTTCATTGAGACAGAGAACCAGCCCACCGTACCACTAACTGTCAACTATAAGTTAGGCTGAAGAGATGAGTTTTTAGTCTAGATTTAAAAGAATCAACAGATTCAGATTGCCTAACAACAGCGGTTAGGTTATTCCACAGCGGTGGGGCTCGATAGGAAAAGGCCCGGCCACCTGCTGACTTCTTCTTAACTCTGGGTAGGCAAAGCAGCCCCGCATTTTGAGAGCGGAAAGCACACGATGGAATGTAGGGTGTAAGGAGATCAGAAAGGTAAGATGGGGCAAACCCATTTAAGATTTTGTAGGTTAACAGAAGCACCTTAAAGTCAGATCTAATATGACAGGAAGCCAATGAAGGGAGGCAAGAATTGGGGAAATGTGGTCCAATTTTCTTGTTTTAGTTAAGACTCTAGCTGCAGCATTTTGAACCATCTGGAGACTTTTGGTGCTGGCCCCTGGCAGACCTGAAAACAGAATATTGCAGTAATCAAGTCTAGCTGAAACAAATGCATGAATTGAGGTCTCTGTTTCTGGATGCAGGAGCTTCGTTTTACTGATCTCTTCTTCCTTGAGAAAGGGGATGCAGAAGGAAGATGTTGACTGCATATTAGTCGGTAGGGCATTGATTGCTCTTCTTTTGTCCTCTATTTCTGCTGCCATCACTCTCAGTACATTATGTCTCCAGGTGTACCTACTCTGTGTAAGGTTGATGTTACAGGCCACCAGTACGTGGTTGAGGCTAGCAGAACTTGAACATAGCGAGCAGGGTGCTTCCTGGCCCAGCCACAGGTTTAGATTTTCCGGCGACGGAATGATGCCGCATTCCTTTGTACACTGAACTAAGTCTGAACTTGGAAAAAACCGACCTCCTACACAGAATATAGCAGTAGAACACCCGAAGGAGTTGGAATTTCAAGACGGGAACTTGGAGCTTTTCGATGTAGATCGAGCTCGTTATTTACGGAGCAGATTCAACATGGCAGCGCCCGCAGTGGAATTTATTTTCCCCTTGAATATTGATTTTATCTCGTATTTTGAGCGGAGTGAACCGTTCAATATGTTGCAATTTCTCATTAGTCCCATGTAATGTTAGCCGAACTGTATTTTGATGCCTTTTCAATAAATTGCGAACGTTATGCTCTCGCCTAGCTAGCTTGCTAACGATGGTGCTAGCCAACGTTAACGTTGGCGCTGTAAACGTGGTTTAGCTGGCTCATGTTTGCTAACGTTGAGGTTACTGAACAATGTTAACTGAATATAAACTAGCCAAAGAAACATTAGCTTCGTGGGGGCGTCCATGTTTGATAGATATAGATAGATAGATAGGTATACTTTATTGATCCCAGACTGGGAAATTCACAGTCATCCTGCTGTCCTCCATATCTCTGCTCACTGTGGCTCTCAACCTGCTGGTCATCAGCTTGTTTCCGCTACTTCTGACCAAATACAATGGAACACATTTATATTGGAAGTTGGGCTCAACACATTTTTTTTTAAGTTCCGACTTCGTTTTTTTTACCCAAAGGAATGCGGCATGAGATCATATGTAGCATGAATGATGAAGCTTGCCCTTTTTGCCTCCATATTCCATAGATCCTTCCATGTGTTTCTCCTTTTTTCAATGCCCTCCCACATTGTCCAGCACCCCTGTTTCACCTGAGAGATGGTTATGACCATCCTGGCAGCTTCTTCTTGGTGCTACACCTCCTCAACCACTAGTTGGCGGCGTTCTGCAGGTGTGGCTTTCTGCCAGGAGGGTCTTGTTGTTTCCAATCCGTAGCCACCTGTGTTTGGCCCACAATGTCCAGGTGGCGGAGGGCTGTTTTTGCTTCCTGAGCTGCAGTTGATGGATCCTACCTTCTCCCCGTTGTTATAGTAGGAGCAGCACCTCTCACAATGTCATCCCTGGATTCTTTCAGCATCATGTCAAGCCTTACTTTTCCACACTTAAATTTCTCCGTGAGGCTGGTCAATGGGAGGGCTAGAACTCCTTTACCATATAGGAAGTATGCACATGCTCATACATATATTACATATATCCTTTTTTAACTACTTTATTTAAGTTGGGGGTTCACCAGCAAGTCAGTGTCTTCAGTTGATTTAAAATGACTGACAATGGAGGCGACCCTGTTGTGATTCTCCACAGCATCAGGGAGATTTTTAGTCGCCTAAATCGACTGCATTATGCACTTGTTTGTTTCCCCACTGCGCCCACAACAAACCTATATTCTACAGAGACGATGGGCTTTCTGGCTTCCATGTTAGTATGACACATCCTGTTACATCAGAGGAGGGGTAAGAGGAAGAGGAGAAGAAAGGAGGAGAAAGAGCAGTAAGAAAGGAGGGGTGATGGTCGAGGGATTGAGAAAGCATCCCTCAGACAAACACATGAAACAACGGGGATGTGATTCTCCAATAGATTGGGAATAAAAGAGGGAGGGACAGGTGAAAACGACAGAGAGAAAGAAAGCTGCTCAGGGAGCTGCCAGACCTCAGCAGCTTCTCCTCTCCTCCTCTCTCTCTGATGATGGAGACCCTGGAAGGAGCTGAACTCTGCTTTCCACAACTCCTCAACACCTCCTGCAGGAAGCCCATCCGTCCTCACTCTGAGGCCACCACCATCTTCATCCTGCTGTCCTCCATATCTCTGCTCACTGTGGCTCTCAACCTGCTGGTCATCATCTCCATCTCCCACTACAGGCAGATTTACATTCTTAAAAATGGTCTAAAATATGTTTTGAACTGCTAGACATGCAAGAACAAATTGATTTTGTCCTGCCACACAGTTGTTTACATATTTTAGGTAGATGCTGAGTGCATTCAGCATTTTCATGATGTCTTTATCCTTCACCTTTCATGAGACATACTATAACTGCTACAAGGAAATATAACACTACATCTGACATCTGAATTTCTCCCACTCCAGGCAGCTCCACACCCCCACCAACCTCCTCCTGCTCTCCCTGGCTGTATCAGACTTCCTTGTGGGCCTCCTGTTACCAGGTCAAATTCTCTTCTTCAGAGGCTGCTGGTTATTGGGTGACTTCATGTGTGGTTTCTTTTTCTGTGTTGCCTTCATCAATACCTCTGCCTCAATAGGAAACATGGTGCTCATATCAGTCGACCGCTATATGGCTATTTGTGACCCTCTGTGTTACCCCACCAAAGTCACTCTGAGGAGAATTAAAATCTGTGTTTGTCTGTGTTGGACCTGCTCTGCTTTTTATAACAGTGTGATACTAAAGGATTTCGTAAGACAACCAGGCAGGTATAATTCCTGCTACGGAGAGTGTGTGGTTGTCATTAACTACATTACAGGAGCTGTTGACCTCATTTTGACATTTATTGGTCCCATTACTGTGATCATAGTTCTGTATATGAGAGTGTTTGTGGTGGCTGTGTCTCAGGCTCGTGCCATGAGATCCCACATTGTGTCTGTCACTCTGCAGCCTTCAGGGACTGGAACTGCTAAGAAATCGGAGCTGAAAGCAGCCAGGACTCTTGGTGTTGTTGTGGCTGTGTTTCTACTGTGTTTCTGTCCATATTACTACCCTGCTCTTACAGGCCAGGACACTGAAAACAGTAGCTCATCTTCTGCTTTTTTGGTTTGGCTGCTGTATTGTAACTCCAGTTTAAACCCTGTGATCTATGCCTTTTTCTATCCCTGGTTTAGAAAATCTATTAAACTGATAGTTACACTTCAGATACTGCAGCCTGACTCCTGTGGGACCAAACTACTGTAGAGAGAGAGGCTGTGGACTGACTGCACAAAGATCTTTTCTATGAAGGGGTTCAGAAATGTGTATGTTCATATAGTTTTTACATCACTAAATTAAAAACACAAAAATACTGTAGTTTAAACATTCTAATAGTATAAGTTTATTCCACATCTGCTGTGTATTTTTAAACTCACGCACACTAGATATTATATTTTATATACATTACATTATACATTATATGCATATCAGTTAAACTATTATATAATGTATTATTACAAAAGTTCACAATCACAGAGGAAAAAAGACTAAAATACTGTTTCAGAAAGTTCAAGAAAGAAACATTTGGCACAGCTTGAGCATAACCTGTACAAAACTTATTTTAATGAAGCAACATTCTCTCTCTCTCTCTCTCTCTCTCTCTCTCTCACCCTCCTGTCTATTTTCCCCCCACTCACTTTCTCTGTGCGAGCACCAGGTGGATCATGCTTCAGCTTAGAAAAAAAGAGGAAACTTCCTTCAATCTCAGAAATAAAACAGCAGTTCAGAAATATTTCCAATCTCAGAAAAAAGACCAATCAATCAAACAGACAAATCACCTGCCATTTGTAAACAATGTCTTTACATGACAGCCTGTATGTATGTTGTTGAACCGTAAACCCAAGGTGATGAAGCACAGATGTGCATCGAAAGGCCATCCAGGGTCCTTTAAGTTAACTGAACATTTGCACTTAAATATAAGAAACATAGCACTTTATAGTGAACAATCGTCTATTTTTAATCTTTCTATTAAAAAATAATATTTTTTTTTTTTCAATTAGAAGAGCTCATGAATAACAACAACAATAATAAAAATTAAAATCATATTTTAAATTCTTTTTTGTGAGTTAATAGAAATGTAACTGACTGTCAAATGGGCACATGATATCAGCTGATGTCCATCACAGGCCCCAGACTGTGTGATCTCCAGTGCCAGATTAAATGGACAGATTACTGGGCAGACTGGGTTTTTTGGGGCCCCCAACACACACCTCTTGGTATTTAGCAAACAAAACAAAATGAGTTTTAACTGCTACATGAAGTATGCACATGTTCATACGTATACTACATACATACCTTTTTAACTGTTTTATTGAAGTTGATTAATTTGCACAAAGGTTCCAAAATAAAGGACATAATAAGAGAAAGGCTTTTCCATGTAGTCATTTTATATAAACTGTTTATTCATGTATTTATTCCTCTCTGTGTCTCATGTAAACCAAGTATTTAGTGATTTATCTTTCGTGAGCTGGCCTGGTGTAGAGAGAAACCGCATAGTTCTAACACTGTCCACCAACATCCACCCACAAGTAACAGATGGAGCAAATTAGCTCGTTAGCTACATAGCTAACATTCCAAGTTAACATTAGCTAAATTCGCTGGTGACCAAAACATTAACTAACTGCTTCGTGTGGAGGCAGGTAGGACCAAAACACAGGAGACCAGGCAGACAAGCAGGTTTCAGGAGAACATGTATTTTTAATAACTGGAACTAGAAACTAAGACCAGGAGCTACAAAACACAAGGAGCACAAGGAACTCTAGGAGAGCAGGCAAGACACACACAATGAAGTAATAAAGACAACTGAAAACCAGACTTTAATACACTAGAAACTAATGAGCAAACAAGAGTGACACAGAGGGCAGAGGAAAATACACCAAAACACAACAAACACCAAAAGTCCAAACCAAAGTTCAAAACACAAAAAACTCAGAACTCTAGGAGTTCTGAGTTCTGAGGACTTCTGAGGACTCTAGGAGAGCAGGCAAGACACACACAATGAAGTAATAAAGACAACTGAAAACCAGACTTTAATACACTAGAAACTAATGAGCAAACAAGAGTGACACAGAGGGCAGAGGAAAATACACCAAAACACAACAAACACCAAAAGTCCAAACCAAAGTTCAAAACACAAAAAACTCAGAACCATGAACAGTGCCCCCCCCCCCCCCAAGGGACGGAGTTTGACATCTCAAACATTTCTCAGGCACAAAGGTGGATGGTTGTTTCAAGACAAGGAGAGGAGGAGACAAAAACCGACAGTTCAGCACAGATGACCATGGAGGCGGCCAGATCATAGAGAACAAGGTTGCAGACACAACGGGCTTCGCCAGCTCCAGATGCTGGGGGACAAGGTGAAACCTCTTTGGATAGTGGTAGCGTGTGCAGAACCACACTGGAGGCTGGCCACCAAGTTGGGCAGCGCTGAATTTGGGATGCTGAGCAGTGGTGACTCTGGAACAGTGGGCAGTGGTGACTTTGAGCTGTCGGGCAGCTGAGAAAGCGGATGAGCTGGTGGGACCAGTGACACAAGAGTACAGGACTGCAGTGGCATGGCCATGACAGGCTGGAATAAGCACGGCACGGGCCCTGAGCTCTCGGACTGGGGGTGTTGCATGAGCAGTAGGAACTGGGAGTGAGGTCGCTATTCAGACTTGGGATATTGGGAACTGTGGCAGCAGATGAGAAGGCAGGTGAACCGGTGGAACCAGTGACACAGGAGGCTGAAACTGCAGCAGCATTGCCTTGGGAGGCCGGGATGACTGCAGCATGGATCCTGGGGGCTGCCAGGAGGACCACAATAGCTACTCAGGCAGTCACTCAGGTTCTGGGAACTGGCCCTGAGGCTGCCACATGAGCACAGGAAATTGGGACTGGTGCAGCCATTTGGGCGCTGAGAACTGAGTCCTGAACCACAACACTGGCTCGTGGAATAGGGACTGGAGCTGCAGCTGGGGGAACTGGAACTGCAGCTTGGGAATGTGGAGCAGGGACTCCAGCTCAGCTTTGGGGACTGGGGCCATAGCTGCAACACAAACTCAAGGAACTGGGGTAGCTGCATGGGCTCGAGAAACTAGGACTAAGGCAGGGGCAGCAGCGCGGGCATGAGGAACTGGGACTGATGTTTGGGCTCGGGGAGCTGGAAGTGAAGTCATAACAAAGGCTCATGAAGCTGGGACTGTGGCAGCAGCATGGCCAACTGGGGCTGCTGCTTCACCCTGAGTTGACCTGAACCTCACTCTTTTCCAGCACATGGACCTTTTGAAATTTATGGGAGGGGTACTCTGGAGGAAGGGTATACTTTTTTTATTTGGAGTCCAGTGGATGGTTCATACAAATTTGCATCAGTCAGATTTATTTATTTACTCACTTACTTGACTTATTTATGTATTTATTTATTCATTTATTTATTTTATTTTATTTATTTATTTGAACTCAGACAGCGTGCTTTGTGTCTGCTCCATCCACAAGAATTCATTTTGCCTGATGCTGTTGCTTCTGCTTGTTGTTTCACACTTTAATACAACACCACTGCCACCTGAGTGGTTGCATACTTCTGTTTACACAGAGGACGTCAGCCGAGTGGACAGTGTTTCGGTGTGGCCCGGGACACACTCACATACACACTGCTAAGAGAATGAGGCCCATGTCCGAGTGAACAATAATAATAGTCCACAGCCACAATAATTATTAATACTACCAATACTAAGCATTTTTGCATATTTTAATACATTTTGTTTTTACATGGTTTACATTTTCAAGATGTAATTTTATTTACATTTTGTTAGTCATATTACAAATGTTTAAGTACAGAATGAACTCAGTCACCTCATTTCACAACATTTGTAGAAGATTTGATTGGCACACTGAATGAATGAAGTATAAGAGGAGGTGTATTTATGTGCATATTAATGTCAACATGCAATGGTGAAAATACTCACAAATAGAATCGGTTATGAAGTGACAGTTAAATGCACTTGTGGCCATAACCCATGTCAAAATGTCCCATGTCTCTCTGTCTGTTTGATAACTGAGTCACTGTAGATAACAGAAAGATAGTTTCTGAATCATTACAACTAACTAAAATGTTATTTAACAAAATAACAGTAATGTTAAAGTAAATTCCAGTCCCATATAACTAAAGGATGACAGGTAACATTTCAGAAAAAAACAGACAACCAACAACAGGGGAAACAGATTATCAGAAAGATGTGAATCAGTTCAGAATCTGTCGCATACACAATACAAATAATAGTGATATAATTACATAAAATGATAAGCCGCATTCTGCTCAAGGTTTTCTCCATATTAGAAATGTTTTTTCCTCGACCTCACGTGCCTGCTCATTGGGCAGATTTTGGTGCATAAGATGAGCCTAAATTTCTTTAGTCTCTGTAAATTACCTAAATATAAGCTCTGTTATAATGTGATCCAATACAAATAAAATTGAATTAAAATGAACTTAATTAAACAAATAAATAAACACTGGCACATACAGCATTTTTTAATAATTATTTATTCTGTACTGTGTCTTTTGAATTCATCCCCATATTAACAGTTTATAGAAAAGGTCTCAGCCACAGCCTCGTCCTACAACATTTTGGCCTCACAGGAGTCAGGCTGCAGGATCTGAAGTGTAACTATGAGCTTGATAGATTTTCTAAACCAGGGGTAGAAAAAGGCGTAAATCACAGGGTTTAAACAGGAGTTAAAATAAAACAGCCAGTTCTCAAAAGCTAGAGATGCAGCACTACTCAAGCTGTCATAGCCTGCAAGAGAGATACAGTAATATGGAAAGAGACATATTAGAAACACAATTATGACAATCCCAAGTGTCCTGGCTGCTTTCATCTCAGATTTCTTAGCAGTTCCAGTCCCTGAAGGCTGCAGAGTGACAGACACAATGTGGGATCTCATGGCACGAGCCTGAGACACAGCCACCACAAACACTCTCATATACAGAACTATGATCACAGCAATGGGACCAAAAAAGGTGAAAAGAAAGTCAGCAGCCGCCGCATCATCGCTTATGACAGCTATACACTCTCCATAGCAGGATTTATACCTGCCCGGCTGTCTCAGGTTTTCTTTCAGAACCAGACTGTTGTAAAACACAGAGCAGATCCAACACAGACAAACGCAGATTTGAACTCTCTTCTGAGTGACTTTGGTGGGGTAACACAGAGGGTCACAAATAGCCACATAGCGGTCGACTGATATGAGCACCATGTTTCCTACTGACGCAGATGTAATGATGAAGTTTATGAGCCAATACAGTGAGCACATTAAATCACCCAGAAACCAGCAGCCCCCTATAACGATTTGAACTGGCATCAGCACAAGGGCCACGAGGAGGTCTGAGACGGCTAGAGAGAGGAGGAGGAGGTTGGTGTTGGTCTGGAGCTGTCTGGAAAGAAACAGCAGCATAAAAAGCATTCATATTGGTAGATAAATATAAAACATAGGTTATCACCTTTATTTTGTAGCATTATTCATGTTCTAGCACATTAACCTTTTCTTTTGAATGGATCAGTTTTTATAAAGTATTGTACTGATAACATCTAGGGTCACCTGTAGTGAGAGATGGAGATAATGACCAGCAGGTTGAGAGCCACAGTGAGAACACAGATGAAGGCTAGTCCAACGTAGGCTTCAGGGCGCGGAGGTATCGGCCTCCTGCAGGAGGTGTTGAGGAGTTGTGGAAAGCAGAGTTCAGCTCCTTCCAGGGTCTCCATCATCAGAGAGAGAGGAGAGGAGAAGCTGCTGAGGTCTGGCAGCTCTTTGAACAAAACCCTCTGCCACAGAGTTTTATCACTGAATCACTCCTCCCTGCTTTCCTCTCTCTGTTGCCCCCCCCCCCCCCCCCCACCCCAAACCCACGCACCCAGTCCAGTCGAACAGCAGCACTAACTATGAGCTCAATGCCAAACATAGAAGTGAATGATCACCTCTAGTACCTCTCACAAAAAGAAAACCTGAGCATTATAGGCAGCAGAAAGGGAAACGTTAACATGGACCTAATAAAGTGGGGGGTGGGGGGGGGGGGGGGGCGTGGTAAATGTCTTATTTTACAGGTCAGTCATGCGCAGCCTTCGTTGTCTCCTTCCTTGACCAAAGAATGCCAGGTTGTTTAATGGAGTGACATTCATCGGACAAGGATTGGGAAATGTTATCATTGTCCGTTTGGTTAGCAAGTCCTTTCATTTACACCACTGGACCTTGACGCCAATGGCCCGTTGGAGTCCGGAGAGTCACATAGTCCTCCACACCGTGACTGAAAAATGCCAGTCCCAGCTTTAGAGCACAAGAGGTGTGAGAGACCATTTGGCTCCAAGAAGGTGAGAGGGCACCTTTTAGTGGTCTCAGGCATCATGGGGGGTGTTGACTCAATAGGTGAAAAAGGCATATGGTTGACTGTAGCCTGTCTCATCTTTAACCTCTTGGAGAGTCGGCCGCGTCAGGCTTCTGAACCCAGGATGGAGCTGTTCCTACAGGTGGAAGGAGAACTAGAATGTCCTGTTCAATACTGTCAAAATTTATTTTCAAAAGCAGAACATTGTCAAATGAGTTCTATCTTTTGATTGTTTCCACCCACAAATTTGGCTCCAATCACACAAACAGACTCACTCACTGAGATGCACCTGCAAAGCATGTGTGCCCAAAGCCATATAAACATCACACAAAAAGTATGGAAATTTGTGTTTGGTAGATTATTTTTTTGTTGTAACAGTGCGTCTTGGCAATAAATGTTATACCCTTGGAAAGCCTGTTTATTTCCCCTTTAAATGGTGCCACATTTGTAAGGAACATGCATTTGTGGGATAAGCAGCAGAGCTGAGTATGTGGGTTGCGGCCATGAAAAATTTGCCAAAGTTTCTCTGCCAATGCCTAACAGCTTATTTTGCTGTTGCTATTGACTCTTGTTTTGAGCTTCTGGCACCCCCAGGTGCTCACCTGTGAGCATGGGTCCTGCTTCAGTGGTCAGTAGGTATCTGCTCCAAAAATCAGCATGCCACGTTTGACTGATCTGGATAGGTCCAGTGCGATAGGGCAACTTCAAACTGGTGTTCCGCAAAACCAAGTTGCAGCATTATTTGGAGTGAGTACCATTTCCAACGTGAAAGTCAAGTTCCATATAACGGGATGTCAGAGACAGGCCGCGAAGTGGGCATCCCAAGAAGACCGTTTCCTCACCCTGTCAGTACTTAGGTACCGTAGGCTGTCTTCTACAGATTTGCAGTCAAGGTTTGTAGGACGATATGGCCGATGGCTCCGGTCTCATAGGGCTGCCAGGAGGCCTGCCATCACTGTCCTTCCCTGTCAGGCCCGTTTGCGCTGGTGTCTGCAACACGTGCACTGGAACCTGAACATGTGGAGGAACGTTATGTTCAGCGATGAGTCCAGATTCTGCCTATGGCATTTGGATCGTAGGGTCAAAGTGCAGAGAAGACGCGGAGGACGCTATGCTGATTGCTGCACTGATAGAGTAACATCTTTTGGTGGAGGCAGTGTGATTGGTGGTGGGGGGGGGGGGGGGGGGGGGGGGGGGCGCGCTGAGCGGCAGCCTTCTCTATCAGAAATGGAGTATTTGAATGGAACTTTGTGCCATTTGGACTATGCAAGGCTCTGGCAACATTTCAGGAGCTAATGGAGCATGTCTTAGCTGACATACAGAGGAAGACCTGCCTAGTCTACTTGGATGACCTCATCGCGCTGGGCCGGGATATGTCAGCCCAGTGCTTCGGCCTGGTTTTTGATAGGCTGCATTAAGCCAACCTGAAACTGGAATCTGCTACATGTTGACTCTTATGCCGCCAAGTAGCCTACCTGGGCCACATCATTTCAGAGGTTGGCATGGTCACTGACCCAGTCAAAGTCTAGAAGGTGTGGGAGTGGCCTACACCCACATCACTCCAGGAGGTCCTTCAATTCACCAGCCTGGCATCATACTATTGACAGTTTGTGAAAGACATTGCCACTGTAGCCGTGCCCTGACCAAGAAAGTCTGTGAGTCTGGTGGGAGTAGAGACACCTAGCCTCGACAACAGTCCAGTGGGGGTAGATGAAACCCTGCACAGAGACACAGACAATCTGAAGCCCCCTAAGGGAATCTATTTCACAAAAACCACTAAGATTGCTTTGTTTTACAGCTGGTTGAATTGCAACAGGCCCAGGAAGCCAACCCAGACATTGCTCCCTTTAGGGCATGGATGGAGGCCAGTGGAGAGTGGCCCTCATGTACTACAGTCTCCCCATGCAGTCCAGCCACATAGACTTATTGGAGCCAGTGGCGGGGTACATCAGAGATGGAATTCTGGTCAGGAATTCTAATGCCTGGATGAGACCCAATTCTATCCACAGGTTGTGCTGCCATACACCTTCTAGTCTAACATCATGAGATATATGCATGAAGGGCCAGTTGGTGGACATTTTGGTGTGAAACACACTCTGGCATGGCTTCAGATTTGATACTACTAGTGCTGTATGAGAGAGGATGTGGCCCTCTGGTGCCGCACCTGCATTAGCTGCACGTTCAAAGCCTGGCACCTTAAGACAACACAGGCTGCCATGGGAACTATCAGGGTGGGAGCCCTGTTTCAACGCATTTCTTTGGTTATCATGGGACCAATGAATGGGATGGAGCGCACCACCCATTATTTGCTCATGATTCAAAACTATTACACAAAATGAGTGGAAGCGTAATCCCTATCCAACGACCAGACAGTAACTGGAGCTGAGGTGCTTGCCTTGGAATGGGTGTGTCATTTCGGGGCACGGCAGTTGCTGCATAGTGACTCAGGTCGAAACTTTGAATCCTAAGTTCCAGAAAATGTGCACACTGTTCGATATCGATTCTTTTATTTTGTGAACATACACTCCTTGGTGGTCGAGTAGCAGGCTCACAACCCTGTTGTGCTAGCCAAAATGGAAAATGAACATCAGCAACTTGCCAAAAGATGGGAAATTTTAGCTTTGACTGCCCTACCAGCTGAATTCTCACATTTTGAAACATCATTTTAAAGGTTTTCTATTTGAAATTGTAATTTGACTGTTAAAGAGTCTGTATTTTCTATTCTCTATTTTTGTTGCTGCTCTTTTTTCCCCTGAGCTCGTGGCACAGCCCCATACTACACGGAAAAAGAGTGATGCTGAG